>NC_057804.1:461120485-461138213 GCF_018294505.1 Triticum aestivum
ATCTCTACTCTTATAAAAAACAGAGTTGGTGATGATGGTGTTCCTGCCATCCTACAATATAGGCCATCCGATTTATATCCGACGGATAGGAAGGAAACTATGGCAATTTTGCAAAAATATACCCACACCCCTCTCCGTATTTGAAAATAAGGCATTCCCTTGTTCATCCTTTTCTCCCACAAGATAAACTTCTCATACAAATGCATCTTGATGTTCTGTGCAACGCATGGGCATCTTGCTAGTAGGGAGAAGGAGTTTGTGTGACACATATCTAGCTATATTAAGGGATAGGTAGATAGCATATGTGTGAGAGACATTATTATACTTTGAGACATTAGTGGCTGTGGGTGGGCGGAATTAAAGGGGTGGGCGTGTTATACATAGAGAGCGTGTGTGTTTATGTGTTAGAGACTTGTAGGACGGGGTAGAAAGACTAATTTAACCCTGGCGGAGGGAGCGAAATACACGAAGTGCGCGTGTGTGATTCTGATGCCCACAGGAAAATGAGATATGTATGCGTGTGAGAGAGATTGCACAATTCATTCACGTATCACTATCTAGCGATCGTGGACGTGCATCGCTTGAACATAAGTCAATATCTACTTCGTACCGTGGCCAAAGGTACAATATCGATTCAACACTATAAAGATTGGACACTCACATATCACATTTTTTCTATTTAAATAAACCTTTTCAGTTGTGCATGCCAAAGTTACAGTGATGTTTCTTCAAACGACCAATGTAGCTATCATGTACATGCACCATTGTTACTCTTGCATTCAAATTCATTAGTCTTGGATGATTTAAGTTTCTATTTTGAAGTAATATATGTAATATTCATATATGAATTCAACGGGTACGCAATTTATGAAATGGAGGCTATGTAATCATATGAGGTAACACTTTTAAGTAGCTGACTACAATATCCATTTCTTTTTGTGCGCCTCTACACTAACACGTCAATGCATTATGTTTAAAGTAAATAACCAATGGCACTAAATTATCTATTTACACGAGAAATACATAGGCTGAGCGTTTGATCCCTTTTTTGGTGAACGCGCCACTACACCCGTACGATTGGCCGCGCCCGTGTGAACGTCCAAGTTATCGGCGCATCATCCTGAGTTATTGTCTTTTTCTCTGGTGTGGACTTCACACCAGTTATTAACTGCTCACGCGTGCCCCGTGTACACAGTCTAGCATGACCTTCCCGCTAGCACGGTCCAAAATTAGTTGAAGCTGGATACGAACGATCCCGCGGGCGGCGAAATCTCCCGCCTCCTTCTAAAATTTTCGCCATCTTAGTCTTTAGCATGCGAAATCCCCCTTTTGTCCTTGGTGCACAGAGACCAACAGTTACAATACCACCCTCATCTACATGATAGGTTGGGGTTGCTTTGGTAACTTCCGGTTCCCCCCACTACACGGCACACCCATTTCCTCTCCCCCTCCCGCAGAAACTACTAACTCCAATGCACCAGAGCATCTTACATCACGCCGTCCGTGCTTCATCGCCCTTTCTCCCCTCCCCTCTCGAAACCCTAGACTGCTCATCCACTAGCGTACCATAGCCCATTCACTGCCAGCGGCATCCACCTCGCCGGATCTGCTTCTGCGGTCACATCTACCCGTCCCACCTCCCCTAGAAACAAGTAGACTGCTCATCCACCACTATACCACAACCCATTCAGTGTCGGCCTTGTCCACGGTGCCGGATCTGCTTCGCCGGTACTCTCGTCAACCGGCGCGCATCTGCAGCGGCTCATTCGTACTCCCCACCAGAGACGCTTCGTCCACACCTCCCGGAGCCGCCCCACCGACGGCCTCTGATCCTCTTCGCCTACACCTTCCTCAACCCTACCAGAGCCGCTTCGCCGACACCTTCCTCAACCCTACCGGAGCCGCTTCGCCGACACCATCGTCAACCCTACCAGAGTAGCTTCGCCTATACCATTCTCAACCCTACTGGGGCGGCTTTGCCAACTCACAAGTCCTCGGCCTCAGATCCGCTTCCTCGCACCCTCATCCAACCTACCAGAGCAGCTTCTGACACCCCGTCCACGGCCGCAGATCCGCATCGTCGACACCACCCTTAACCCAACCACCGGAGCAGCTTATGACACCCCATCCACGGCTGCAGATCCGCATCATCGACACCATCCTTAACCCAACCACCGGAGCAGCTTCTGACGCCCCGTCCACGGCCACAGATCCGCGTCGTCGACACCATCTTAACCCAACCACTGGAGCAGCTTCACTTACGCCCTCGTCCACGGCCACAGATCCGCTTCGCCCACACCGTAGTCCACCCTACCGGAGCCGCTCCACAAACACCCTACTCGACGGTTCTAGATCTCCTTACCGGACCCCAACAGCCAGTGCAGCATCATCACCCTTGATGTTTCTAACCTGATTCCCATTGTTTGGAGAGATTCCAAGCACCCGCCACGGCCTAGGTACTTGTCACCTTTAAACCCGTCTAGCATTACCTGCCCGATGTACTTCAAATATACTAACCGGTTGCTGTTACCTGTTATGCAGCTGGCAAAAACTACAAGGACGATGTTTCTTCCGGATCTAATAGCTTGGCCAACCAAGATCCTGGACTGAGGCATTTCTATGATCTTGTAAGCGCGCCTCTCTCTCTTGTATTGTTCTGTGCCCGCCAACATGCTTTGCTAGGATTTTCGACCAGTAATCCCTTTGGGCAGACAATGATTTCTACTACTGGCTGCTAAATTAGATATGTAGATGTCATACATGATACTACCTTGTACCTCCGTTCCTAAATATAAGTCTTTCTAGAGATTCCACTATAGGCTACATACGGAGCAAAATGAGTGAATCTACACTCGAAAATGCATCTATATACATATGTATGTGGTCCATACTGGAATCTCTACAAAGACATATATTTAGGAACAGGGGCAGTACATTACACAAAATCGTAGGTGGCATGTAGGGATTCCATTGCACTACATTAGGCTCCCTTAGAGTGCCTGCTAGTCCAGCATACAGAGTCATGGCTTGTTTATGGTACGCACACAATCTTTAATTGGTGGTTTAAGTATGCGCAAGGGATATGCAATGTAGTATCATGTAGAGATGTCTGAAATTAGCCGTGTCAACTTGCAGATAGGGTTACACAATAAAAAGGTACAAGATGTATGTGGCAATTTCATGGAACATCGCAAAAAAAAGGAGATGCAGCGGTGAGCCTATACAGTGTGCTATGGTACGTCACTCCTCCATTGCAATCATCGTGACATGTTATTTGTATGCCAGTTCTATTAGCCAAGTTTCTTAGGGACAGTTATTACGAGTTATCCTAAGAAAATAAGCACGTGTGAATATAAGCTCCATGTAATAAGCCAACCAGTTCTTTTCATTGCGTTTTCAGCTTATCTTTGGTATGATCAGTGGAAAGTCTAGATTGCATTATATTTTTTTTCATTTTGCCATATGGAAATTAATTTGACGTGCAAACATCACAAATTGAACCCAGTGCAGTAATTAATATGATAGGAAAATAGACCATCACTATTTGCTCAAAATGGAAATACAAAGATACCATCTACTTGGCACAATCTACTTTGGTCAATGTTTTCCATTGAGATCCCATTGCCTAATATAAACGAAGAACACATGACCCACATTTAAATGAAGAACAATTATTTATTGAAATTCGATGGTCCAAGTGGCTAGTTATCATCATATAGCAGCACCACCTGAAAGCATCATATAGCAGCAGCAGCAGCTAATAGCAACTCATCATTGCTACGTCTTGAGCTTGCGTTGGTTTTGCTTGAAGAGGAAAGGGTGATGCAGCAATAGTAGCATAAGTATTTCCCTCAGTTTTTGAGAACCAAGGTATCAATCCAGTAGGAGGCTCCTCAAACATCCCACGCACCTACACAAACGAACAAAGAACTCGCAACTAACGCAATAAAGGGGTTGTCAATCCCTTCACCGCCACTTGCGAAAGTGAGATCTAATAGAGATAGTATGATAAAATAAATATGTTTATGGTATTTTATAATATAGATGCAAAAAGTAAAGATGCACATAAAGTAGATTGGAAGCAAATATGATAAGAGATAGACCCAGGGGCCATAGGTTTCACTAGAGGCTTCTCTCAAGATAGCATAAGTATTACGATGGGTGAACAAATTACTGTCGAGCAATTGATAGAAAAGCGAATAATTATGAGATTATCTAGGCATGATCATGTATATAGGCATCACGCCCGCAACAAGTAGACCGACTCCTGCCTGCATCTACTACTATTACTCCACACATCGACCGATTCCTGCCTGCATCTAGAGTATGAAGTTCATAAGAACAGAGTAACACCTTAAGCAAGATGACATGATGTAGAGGGATAAACTCATGCAATATGATATAAACCCCATCTTTTTATCCTCGATGACAACAATACAATATGTGCCTTGCAACCCTTTCTGTCACTGGGTAAGGACACCGCAGGATTGAACCCAAAGCTAAGCACTTCTCCCATGGCAAGAAAGATCAATCTAGTAGGCCAAACCAAATTGATAATTCGAAGAGACTTGCAAAGATAACTCAATCATACATAAAAGAATTCAGAGGAGATTCAAATATTTCTCATAGATAAACTTTATCATAAACCCACAATTCATCGGATCTCGACAAACACACCGCAAAAAGAGTTTACATCGAATAGATCTCCATAAGAGAGGGGGAGAACATTGTATTAGATCCAAAAAGAGAGAAGAAACCATCTAGCTAATAACTATAGACCCGAAGGTCTGTAGTAAACTACTCACACCTTATCGGAAGGGCTATGGTGTTGATGTAGAAGCCCTCCATGGTCGATTCCCCCTCCGGCAAAGCGTCGGCGAAGGCTCCAAGATGGGATCTCGCGGATACAAAAGGTTACGGCATTGGAAATTGTGTTTCGGGTGCTCCCTCGATGTTTTTGGGGTACGTAGGCTTATATAGGTGGAAGAAGTACGTCGGTGGCCGCCCAAGGGGCCCACGAGATAGGGGAGCGAGCCCTATAGGGGGGGGGCTACCCTCTCGTGTCCGCCTCGGCTGCTTCTTGACTTGCACTCCAAGTCCTCTGGATCATGTTCGTTCCAAAAATCACGCTCCCGAAGGTTTCATTCCGTTTGGACTCCGTTTGATATTCCTTTTCTTTGAAATACTGAAATAGGCAAAAAAAACAGCAATACAGGCTGGGCCTCCGGTTAGTAGGTTAGTCACAAAAATGATATAAATGTGTAAAATAAAGCCCATAAACATCCAAAAAGGGTAATATAATAGCATGGAACAATCAAAAATTATAGATACGTTGGAGACGTATCAAGCATCCCGAAGCTTAATTCCTGCTCGTCCTCGAGTAGGTCAATGATAAAAACAGAATTTTTGATGTGGAATGCTACCTCGCATAATTCTCAATGTAATTTTCTTTATTGTGGCATGAATGTTCAGATCTAAATGATTCAAGATAAAATCTTATAAAACATAAAAATAATAATGCTTCAAAGTATACTAACAAATAATCATGTCCTATCAAAATAGCATAGCCAAAGAAAGCTTATCCCTACAAAAGTCATCTAGTTAGGCCATGCTTCATTTTCATTACACAAAATACTCCCATCATGCACAACCTTGATGACGAGTCGAGCAATTGTTTCATACTTTTTAACGCGCTTCAGCTTTTTCAACTTTTACGGAATACATGAGCATAAGCCATGGACATAGAACTTAGGTGGTAAAAGATGGTGGTTGTGAGGACAAAAGAGGGAGAAGATAGTCTCACATCAACTAGGCGTATCAACGGGCTATGGAGATGCCCATCAATAGATATCGATGTGAGTGAGTAGGGATTGCCATGCAACGGATGCACTAGAGCGATAAATATATGAGAGCTCAATAAAAAGAACTAAGTGGGTGTGCATCCAACTCGCTTTCTCACGAAGACCTAGGGCATTTTGAGGAAGCCCATTATTGGAATATACAAGCCAAGTTCTATAATGAAAAATTCCCACTAGTATATGAAAGTGACAACATAGGAGACTCTCTATCATGAAGATCATGGTGCTATTTTGAAGCACAAGTGTGGAAAGAGAGATAGTAGCATCGTCCCTCCTCTCTTTTTCTCTCATTTTATTTTTTTCTTGCTCTTTTTTTTCTTTTTTCTTTTCCTTTTTTTCTTTTCTCTTTTTTTTTCTTTGGCCTTTTTTTTCTTTTTGGCCTTTCTCCTTTTCTTTTTCTTTTTGTAAAGTCTGAAGTCTCATCCCGACTTGTGGGGGAATCATAGTCTTCATCATCCTTTCCTCACTGAGACAATGCTCTAATAATGAAGATCATCACACTTTTATGGATTTACAACTCAAGAATTGCAACTCAAAGTTAGAACAAGATATGACTCTATATGAATACCTCCGGCGGTTTACCGGAATATGCAATGAACCACGAGTGACATGTATGAAAATTATGAAGGTGGCCTTGCCACAAATACGATGTCAACTACATGATCATGCAAAGAGCAATATGACAATGATGAAACGTGTCATAATAAATGGAACGGTGGAAACTTGCATGGCAATATATCTCGGAATGGCTATGAAAATGCCATATAGGTAGGTATGGTGGCTGTTTTGAGGAAGGTAAATAATGGGTTCAATACCGGCGAAAGTTGCGCGGTAATAAGAGAGGCTAGCAAAGTGGAAGGATGAGTGTGCGTATATCCATGGACTCACATTAGTCATAAAGAACTCATATACTTATTGCAAAATCCTACTTAGCCCTTGAAGCAAAGTACTACTACGCATTCCCCAAGAGGGATAGATTGGTAGGAAAAGACCATCGCTCGTCCCCGACTGCCACTCATAAGGAAGACAATCAAAAGAGCAACTCATGCAACAAATTTGTCACACAACTTTTACCATACGTGTATGCTACGGGACTTACTAACTTCAACAAAAGTATTTCTCAATTTCATAATTATCCACTAGCATGACCCTAACATTACTACATTTATATCTCAAAACAATTATCAAGCAACAAATTGATCATAGCATCCAATTCACTTCCTATGATAGTTTTTATTATACCCAACTTGGATGCTCATCATTCTAGGACCAAATTTGTAACCATAGCAAATACCATGCTGTTCTAAAAGACTCTCAAAATAATATAAGTGAAGCATGAGAGACTTACAATTTCTATAAAATCAAGCCACCACCGTGCTCTAAAAAATATAAGTGAAGCACTAGAGCAAAAACTATCAATCTCAAAAGATACAAGTGAAGCTCATAGAGTATTCTAGCAGATTCTAATCAAATAGGATTCTCCCAAAAGGTGTATACATCAAGGATAATTTTGGTAAACTAAAAAGCAAATACTAATATAATACACGACGCTCCAAGCAAAACACATATCATGTGGCGAATAAAAATATAGCTCCAAGTAAAGTTACCAATGAACGGAGACGAAAGAGGGGATGCCTTCCCGGGGCATCCCCAAGCTTAGGATTTTGGCTATCCTTGAATAGATTGGGGTGCCAAGGGCATCCCCAAGCTTAGGCTCTTGCCACTCCTTATTCCATAGTCCATAAAAGCTTTGCCCAAAACTTGAAAACTTCACAACACAAAACTCAACAGGAAATCTTATAAGCTCCGTTAGTGAAAGAAAACAAAACCACCACATAAGGTACTGTAATGAACTCATTCTTTATTTATTTTGGTGTTAAACCTACTGTATTCTAACTTTCCTATGGTTCACACCCTTACATACTAGCCATAGATGCATCAAAATAAGCAAACAACACATGAAAAAACAGAATCTGTTAAAAACAGAACAATCTGTAGCAATCTGTAACTAACGCAAACTTCTGGAACTCTAAAAATCCTACCAAAATAGTACGTACTGGAAAATTTGTTTATTGATCAGCAGCAAAAAGAGTCAATGCAAAATCACGTTTATGTGATTTATTGAATTTTTTTCTCGTGAGTGCAAAGTTTCTGTTTTTCAGCAGAATCAAATCAACTACCATCATAGTTTATCCTATAGGTTCTACTTGGCACAAACACTAGTTAAAAGATAAAAACACATGTAAATAGAAAGTAGATGCAAAATTTATTACTAAACAGGAACAAAAACAAAAAACACAAAGAAAATTGGGTTGCCTCCCAACTAGCGCTATCATTTAACGCCCCTAGCTAGGCATAAAAGCGAAGATAGATCTAAGTAGTGCCATCTTTGGCACTTGATTCATAAGTAGCTCGCATGATAGATTCATAAGGTAATTTAACTTTCTTTCTTGGAAAGTGCTCCATGCCTTTCTTTAATGGAAATTGAAATCTAATATTCCGTTCCTTCATATCAATAATCGCACCAATCGTTCTAAGGAAAGGTCTACCAAGAATAATAGGGCAAGAAAGATTGAAATCTATATCAAGAACGATAAAATCTACGGGCACCAAATTTCTATTTGCAACAATGAGAACATCGTTGATCCTTCCCATTGGCTTTTTAATGGTAGAATCCGCAAGGTGCAAACTTAAAGAGCAATCATCAAGATCATGGAAACCTAGAATATCACATAAAGTTTTCGGAATTGTGGAAACACTAGCACCCAAATCACACAAAGCAAAACACTCATGATCTTTAATTGTAATTTTTATAGTAGGTTCCCACTCATCATTAAGTTTTCTAGGTATAGAAACTTCCAAATTAAGTTTTTCATCAAAAGATTGCATCAAGGCATCAACGATATGTTTGGTAAAAGCTTTATTTTGACTATAAGCATGTGGAGAATTAACAACGGTTTGCAACTAGGAAATACAACCTTCTAAAGAACAGTTATCATAATCAAATTCCTTGAAATCCAAGATAGTGGGTTCAATGCTATTTAAATTTATGACCTCTCCAATCCCACCTTTACCAAATTTAGCATCAAGATCTAAAAACTCCGAATTTTTCGGACGCCTTCTAGGTAAAGTTGACTCATCTTCAGTCCCATAATTATCAAGATTCATATTGCAAAACAAAGATCTAATAAGAGATGCATCAATAACTTTAAGATCCTCATCATTATCATGGAAGCTAGAAGAACACGCCTTTACAAAGCTATCTTTCTTAGCACGCAATCTAGCGGTACATTCATTGCACTCGTCAATGGAAATTCTTATTACTTTGAGAGACTCATTGATATCATGCTTAGGGGAAGAAGATATAGGTTTAATAGAATCAACATCAAGCGAAAGTTTATCAACGTTCCTAGCCAAATCATCAACTTTGAGCAATTTTTCTTCAAGCAAGGCATTAAAATTCTTTTGAGAAATCATAAATTCTTTCACACTATTCTCAAAATCAGAGGGCATCTTATTAAAATTACCATAACAATTATTGTAGGAATTTCCATAATTATTAGAGGAATTACTAGGGAACAGCCTAGGATTAAAGTTTCCTCTATAAGCATTGTTTCCAAAACTATTCCTACCAACAAAATTCACATCCATAGATTTATTATTAGTCTCAATAAAAGTAGACAAAGGCATATCATTGGGATCAAGAGGAGTATTTATACTAGCAAAAAACTTCATAAGTTCATCCATCTTTCCACTCAAAACATTGATTTCTTCTATAGCATGCACTTTTTTACTAGAAGATCTTTCGGTGTGCCATTGCTAATAATTTGCCATAATATTGTCAAGAAGTTTTGTAGCATCTCCTAACGTGATTTCCATAAAAGTGCCTCCTGCGGCCGAGTCTAAGAGATTTCTAGAAGCAAAGTTCAAACCGCCATAAAATTTTTGTATGATCATCCATAAATTCAAAACATGAGTAGGGCAATTGCAAATCATCAATTTCATTCTTTCCCAAGATTGGGCAACATGCTCATGATCAAGTTGTTTAAACTTCATAATATCGTTCCTAAGAGTGATAATCTTAGCGGGAGGGAAATAGTTAGAGATAAAAGCATCTTTGCACTTGTTCCAAGAATCAATACTATTTTTAGGCAAAGATGAAAACCAAACTTTAGCACAATCTCTAAGCGAAAACGGAAATAACTTCAATTTAACAATATCATTATCCGTATCTTTCTTCTTTTGCATATCACACAAATCAACAAAGTTGTTTAGATGAGTAGTGGCATCTTCACTAGGAAGGCCGGCGAATTGATCTTTCATAACAAGATTCAGCAAAGCAGTATTGATTTCACAAGACTCAACATCATTAAGAGGAGCAATCGGAGTACTAAGGAAAACATTGTTATTGGTATTCGAGAAATCACACAATTTGGTATTATCTTGCGCCATGGCAACAAGTAATCCAACACACAAGCAAACAGAAAAAGGCAAGCAAAAAGAGAGGAGGAGAGATTGGGAAAGAGAGGGCGAATAAAATGACAAAGGTGAAGTGGGGGAGAGGAAAACGAGAGGCAAATGGCAAATAATGTAAATGCGAGGGAGATAGGTTTGTGATGGGTAATTGACATGTCATGACTTGAGCGAAGACCTCCCCGGTAACGGCGCCAAAAATCCTTCTTGCTACGTCTTGAGCTTGCGTTGGTATTCCTTGAAGAGGAAAGGGTGATGCAGCAATAGTAGCATAAGTATTTCCCTCAGTTTTTGAGAACCAAGGTATCAATCCAGTAGGAGGCTCCTCAAAAGTCCCACACACCTACACAAACGAACAAAGAACTCGCAACCAACGCAATAAAGGGGTTGTCAATCCCTTCATGGCCACTCGCGAAAGTAAGATCTAATAGAGATAGTATGATAAGATAAATATATTTTTGGTATTTTATAATATAGATGCAAAAAGTAAAGATGCAAATAAAGTAGATTGGAAGCAAATATGATAAGAGATAGACCCAGGGGCCATAGGTTTCACTAGAGGTTTCTCTCAAGATAGCATAAGTATTACGGTGGGTGAACAAATTACTATCGAGCAATTGATAGAAAAACGAGTAATTATAAGATTATCTAGGCATGATCATGTATATAGGTATCACGTACGCAACAAGTAGACCGACTCCTGCCTGCATCTACTACTATTACTCCACACATCGACCGACTCCGGCCTGCATCTAGAGTATTAAGTTCATAAGAACATAGTAACGCCTTAAGCAAGATGACATGATGTAGAGGGATAAACTCATGAAATATTATATAAACCCCATCTTTTTATCCTCGATGGCAACAATACAATACGTGCCTTGCAACCCTTTCTGTCACTGGGTAAGGACACCGCAGGATTGAACCCAAAGCTAAGCACTTCTCCCATGGCAAGAAAGATCAATCTAGTAGGCCAAACCAAACTGATAATTCGAAGAGACTTGCAAAGATAACTCAATCATACATAAAAGAATTCGGAGGAGATTCAAATATTTCTCATAGATAAACTTTATCATAAACCCACAATTCATCGGATCTCGACAAACACACCGCAAAAAGAGTTTACATCAAATAGATCTCCATAAGAGAGGGGGAGAACATTGTATTAGATCCAAAAAGAGAGAAGAAGCCATCTAGCTAATAACTATAGACCCGAAGGTCTGTAGTAAACTACTCACACCTTATCGGAAGGGCTATGGTGTTGATGTAGAAGCCCTCCATGGTCGATTCCCCCTCCGGCAAAGCGCCGGCGAAGGCTCCAAGATGGGATCTCGCGGATACAAAAGGTTACGGCATTGGAAATTGTGTTTCGGGTGCTCCCTCGATGTTTTTGGGGTACGTAGGCTTATATAGGTGGAAGAAGTACGTCGGTGGCCGCCCAAGGGGCCCACGAGATAGGGGAGCGAGCCCTATAGGGGGGGGGGGCGCCCTACCCTCTCGTGGCCGCCTCGGCTGCTTCTTGACTTGCACTCCAAGTCCTCTGGATCATGTTCGTTCCAAAAATCACGCTCCCGAAGGTTTCATTCCGTTTGACTCCGTTTGATATTCCTTTTCTTTGAAATACTGAAATAGGCAAAAAAAACAGCAATACAGGCTGGGCCTCCGGTTAGTAGGTTAGTCACAAAAATGATATAAATGTGTAAAATAAAGCCCATAAACATCCAAAAAGGGTAATATAATAGCATGGAACAATCAAAAATTATAGATACGTTGGAGACGTATCAAGCATATAGCAGCAGCAGTCTGCAATTCATCATATACCAGCAACAGCTCATAGCAATTCATCATATAGCAGCAGCAGGAGCAGCTCATAGCAATTCATCATATGGCAGCAGTAGGAGCAGCTCATAGCAATTCATCATATCGCAGCAGCAGGAGTAGGTTATAGCAACTCATCATATAGCAGCAACAGCAGCTCATAGCAATTCATCATATAGCAGCCGCAACAGCTCATAGCAACTCATCATACAGCAGCAGTAGCTCATGGCAATTCATCATATAGCAGCAGCAGGAGCAGCTCATAGCAATGCATCATATAGCAGCAACAGAAGCAACTCATAGCAATTCATCGTATAGTGGATCAGAATGAAAATTTGGCAAAAAATCAGAGGTGATCCTCACCTTGTTGGATGAGCTCATCCTTCAACAGCACCTCAAGGCCATGGCCTGGGAGGAGGGGAGGGGGAATAAGGTGCCTTCTGCCGCAGTGTGGCATCAGCCGTAGTTGTGCAGCGCCCGCCGGAGTAGTGCGTTGGACGAACCACAGTGGAGCAGCTGCTGGAGACCATGAGAATGAGGGGCGGCGCCAGAGGGAGGAGCAGCCAGGGAGATTTGCCCCTACCCGCCGGCCATGTAGCCTAGCTGGACATAGCATCATCGAGCACCAGGCCAGATGGGACCAATGGCGATGGCTCGCTGGAGGAACCCTAGTGCTGCAGGCAGGGGATCGAGGTAGAGGGAAAGGGGAGAGGAGATGCAAGCGGGCAGGCAATGAATGCTTGCGTGTTTGTTTTTACTTGAGGGTCAGGTGTGACACAGGCGTCAACAGTTGCATTTTGAGTGTAATATAGGTAGACAACAGAGTCATTTCACTATTCCCCTTCCCTTCAAGTTTTAGTGAGGTTCTACCCGAAACACCCCCCTCCAAAGCGAAATTAGTTAAGCCCAAGCCCATAACTCAAAAATGACTTCTTTACATATTTTATGGCTTATTTTGACAATATGCCCTGAAAAGGCGGAATCGAACTGGCCCTTAACCTGCAATTCAATTGTGCGTGCAATGATGAATCACTCCTGCCTGCTATCTGTACATTTAGGCATCATCATACATGGCATAACCTAATACATGTGCATTCCATTGTAGAATCTGGAATATGCAATGTTTATGTTACTTCATACGTTGCACATGATGTTTAAATGCCCCTTAAATCTGGTCAGTCAAGTGATGGTCTTTAAGCCTCCTTCTTTGCTTCTTTTCTTGATATGTAAGATTTGCTCACACATCTGTTCAATTGCTTGTTTGCATCAGCCAGCCATACTAGGCCTGTTTGCTTTGATTACTTGCTGTTCTTGACCTAACACTCTAACAGAGCTTGTCAACGATTTAAACACTAAGGGCTGTTGTAGTGGGGCCTTGTCTAACTCATAGGTGACATAAAGGTTTGGATGTACACTAAAGTAGGCTCTCCAAGAGTACCTGGAGATCCAGTTTGAAGGTATGCCTAGTTTTTACATAGTGCAGACATAGTAAATGCTCATTTCATTGTGTGCAAGTGCAAGAGATGTGACATGTTTCATTATGTGGTGTTGTTTTGTTATAATATCATCCTTTCGTGTTCACAGACTGGAAAGTATGCATATTTATCTTCCAAGGAGACGAGTAACTAGTTTGTGTCACCTTGCATGGACATGCATGTATTAGATGCAGGAGTCAAAAAAATGAAAGAAGACACTGAGGTAACCATGAAGGAAATGGAGATTTTTCAGACTGAAATTTGTGCTATCTGAATCCGGCCAATCCTATCTTCTGAAGCGATTATAGTTAAAATGGAGTTAAGTTGATGTGCGTCCATGATGTATGAGATGTATTTGCCCAATGTATGTAATTTGCTGTTTCTGTATGCTTTATTATCACCTGTGCCGAACCATAATGCCCAGTGGGTATAATTGGCTGTAATTTCTTTATTGTATAGTGTAGGATTATTCTACCTTGTATTCCTTGATCTCTTTGTTGTATAGTGTATGCTTTTTAGAGGTTATAGTATTGAGTTGGATAATTCTTTGAATATGCTATATCATTCAAACGGGGGCCAACTCGCCCGACCATGGCCCTTCACGGGCCGTACGATCCATGGGCCATGTATGGGCCGTCGGATCCATGGGCCTTCAATGGGCCGTCGGGTCCATGGGCCTTCAATGGGCCGTCGGATCCATGGGCCTTCAATGGGCCGTAGGATCCATGGGCCATCTACGTCTCATAGGATCCATGGGCCTTGTAAGGGCCGACTCATTTATGGGTCTTGTACGGGCCTTTAATGGGCCGTAGACAGGCCTTTAATGGAAATCGTACGTGTTATGGGCTGACCATAACGGGCCGTTAATAGGCCGTATTTGGTGATGCTATGAAAATGGCCCAACAAATTAACGGTCCACAAACGGGCCGACTATAACGACAGGCTGAATTTGGCCCACAAGCAGAAAATGACAGTAACATGCCGTAAGTAACCGAATGCTGCAAATGAGCCCAAGAATAAATGGGCCCTCAGAAGGCCGAAAGTTAACTTGGGCTGGAAACGGCCCAACGGAATAATGGGCTGTTAATGGGTATAAAGTGATACACTGTTCATTACGGGCCAATTTCACCACGAGCCGTTAATGGGTGTAAAGTGATACATTGTTCATTACGGGCCAGTTTCACCACGGGCCATTAATGGGCCAAGAGATACAAAGGGCCTCATATGGGTTGAAAGACGTCATGGGCCATACATGGGCCAGAAGTGAAAACGGGCTGGGATCATATTGGATGGCCCAGATGACGCTACTGGGCCTAATTCGGATAGGGCGTTACGGGCCTTGAGTTAGCGGGCTGTAAATGGGCTATATGCAAACAGGCCGTTAACAGGCTTTCCATGGGCCATCCCACCAGCTTTTGACCAAGTCAAACGGGCCGGCCTTTTCACAGGAATGGGCCACTGTTGGGCCGTGCCACGTGTCGACGTATGATAGGCGCCTTCTATCCAATGAGTGGATGATATCTGTCCCAATGATGAGCCGACACGTGTTTCCTCCAGCCAATGATGATTTTACACGTGGAAAATCCCCATTGGTCGGGGCTGTTAACGGGTTATCGGATCCAAAACCCGACCCGATAGCTTAACGGTGTTCCGTTACGGTGGATGCCACGTGTCGGTCACCCTTGACAAAAGCACTTCTGTGACGCGCGATTTATCGTCATGGAAATGGACACTTCCGTGATGATAATTTTGGTAATGTCATGGAACACTTCTACGACAACATAGGTATGACTATCTTGATTCTGTCATAAAATCGTCATGGATGTACATGCATGACAAAAAACGCGACCTACTGTGACAAACACGTATCATCACAGAAGTGTATTTTTTTTGTAGTGCATAGCCTCTCCGATGAAGTGTGAGTAGTTTACCACAGACCTTCGGGTCCATAGTTATTAGGTAGATGGCTTCTTCTCTCTCTTTGGATCTCAATACAAAGTTCTCCTCGATCTTCTTGGAGATCTATTCGATGTAACTCTTTTTGCAGTGTGTTTGTCGAGATCCGATGAATTGTGGGTTTATGATCAAGATTATCTACGAACAATATTTGAATCTCCTCTGAATTCTTTTATGTATGATTTGTTATCTTTGCAAGTCTCTTCGAATTATCAGTTTGGTTTGGCCTACTAGATTGATCTTTCTTGCAATGAGATAAGTGCTTAGCTTTGGGTTCAATCTTGCGGTGCCCTTTCCCAGTGACAGCAGGGGCAGCAAGGCACGTATTGTATTGTTGCCATCGAGGATAAAAAGATGGGGTTTATATCATATTGCTTGAGCTTATCCCTCTACATGATGTCATCTTGCCTAATGCGTTACTCTGTTGTTATGAACTTAATACTCTAGATGCATGCTGGATAGCGGTCGATGTGTAGAGTAATACTAGTAGATGCAGAATCGTTTTGATCTACTTGTCTCGGACCTGATGCCTATATAAAAGATGATGCCTAGATATTCTCATAACTATGCACTTTTCTATCAATTGCTCGACAGTAATTTGTTCACCCACTGTAATACTTATGCTATCTTGAGAGAAGCCACTAGTGAAACCTATGGCCCCCGGGTCTATTTTCCATCATATAAGTTTCCGATCTATTTTATGTTGCAATCTTTACTTTCCAAGCTACATCATAAAAATACCAAAAGTATTTATCTTATTATTATCTCTATCAGATCTCACTTTTGCAAGTGGCCGTGAAGGGATTGACAACCCCTTTATCGCGTTGGTTGCAAGGTTCTTATTTGTTTGTGTAGGTACCAGGGATTTGCGTGTAGCCTCCTACTGGATTGATACCTTGGTTCTCAAAAACTGAGGGAAATACTTACGCTACTTTGCTGCATCACCCTTTCCCCTTCAATGGAAAACCAACGCAGTGCTCAAGAGGTAGCAAGAAGAGACTACTTGACATTAGCTCACTTGATGAATGGAGAACCCAGGCCTATGAGCATGCCAAATTGTTTAAAGAAAAAGTTAAATGATGGCATGACAAAAGGATACAAAAGCATGAGTTTAATGTAGGTGATTATGTTTTACTATGCAAATCTCGTTTAAGATTTTTTGCAAGAAAACTTCTCCCTAAATGGGAAGGTTCTTACGTTATTGAGGAGGTCTATCGTTCCGGTGCCATAAAAATAAACAACTTAGAAGGCACAAGTCTGAAGGTGGTGAACGGTCAAAGAATCAAAACATTATATCTCAGGTAATCTCATAAATGTTGAAACCTATGTTATTGACACTGTAACCCCGGAGGAGTACATAAGGGACACTTTCCAGAATGTTTCAGACTCCGAAAAGGAATAGGTATGTGGTACGGTAAGTAAACCGACTCCAAAACAGTTCTAATCGCAATTTTTCATTGTTTTGGAATATTTTAAAAAAGGAAAATAAGTAGTCCGGAAAGGACACGAGGCATCCACGAGGGTGGAGGGCGCGCCCTACCCCCTGGGTGCGCCCCCTGCCTGTTGGGGAACGCGGTAATTTCAAAAAAAATCCTATGATCATGCAAGATCTATCTAGGTGATGGATAGCAACGAGAGGGGAGACTGTTGTCTATGTACCCTCGTAGATCAAAAGCGGAATCGTTATGACAACGCGGTTGATGTAGTCGTACGTCTTCATGATCTGACCGATCCTAGCACCAAAGGTACGACACCTCCGCGATCTGCACACGTTCAACTCGGTGACGTCCCACAAACTCTAGATACAGCTGAGGTCGAGGGAGAGTTTCTTCAACACGACGGTGTGATGATGGTGATGATGAATTTATCGACGCAGGGCTTCACCTAAGCACTAAAATGATATGACCGAGGTGGAAATCTGTGGAGGGGGGAACCGCATACGGATAAACAATCAACTTGTGTGTCTAAGGGGTGCCTCCTCCCCGTATATAACGGAGTGGAGGAGGGGAGGGCCAACCCTCTATATGGCGCGCCCAAGGGGGGGAGTCCTACTCCCAGTAGGAGTAGGTTTCCCCCCTTTCCTAGTTGGAGTAGGAGAATAAGGAAGAGGGAGAGGGAGAGAAGGAAAGGGGGGCCGACCCCCTCCCG
>NC_057804.1:461138562-461320708 GCF_018294505.1 Triticum aestivum
CACCTTGGCTGCCTCCTCATCTCTTCCACCATGGCCCATTAAGGCCCATTAACTCCGCCGGGGGGGGGGGTCTAGTAACCTCCCGGTACTCTGAAAAAATGCCCGAACCACTCGGAACCTTTTCGATGTCCAACCATAGATAGCCTTCCAATATATTAATCTTTATGTCTCAACCATTTCGAGACTCCTTGTAATGTCCGTGATCACATCCGGGACTCCCAACAACCTTCGGTACATCAAAACACATAAACTCATAATACCGATCGTCATCGAACATTAAGCGTGCGGACCCTACGGGTTCGAGAACTATGTAGACATGACCGATACTCACTTCCAGTCAATAACCAATAACGGAACCTGGATGCTCATATTGGTTCCTACATATTCTACGAGGATCTTTATCGGCAACCCGCATAACAACATACGTTGTTCCCTTTGTCATCGGTATGTTACTTGCCCGAGATTCAATCGTCGGTATCTCAATACCTAGTTCAATCTCGTTACCGTCATGTCTCTTTACTCGTTCCGTAATACTTCATCCCACAACTAGCTCATTAGTCACAATGCTTGCAAGGCTTATAGTGACGAGTATTACCGAGAGGGCCCAGAGATACCTCTCCGAAACATCGAGTGACAAATCCTAATCTTGATCTATGCCAACCCAAAAAACACCTTCGGAGACACCTGTAGAGCACCTTTATAATCACCCTTTTACGTTGTGACGTTTGGTAGCACACAAAGTGTTCCTCCGGTATTCGGGAGTTGCATAATCTCATAGTCTAAGGAACTTGTATAAGTCATGAAGAAAGTAGTAGCAATGAAACTGACACGATCGTAATGCTATGCTAATGGATGGGTCATATCCATCACATCATTCTCGTAATGATGTGATCCCATTCATCAAATGACAACACATGTCTATGGTTAGGAAACATAACCATCTTTGATTAACAAGCTAGTCAAGTAGAGGCATACTAGGGACTATATGTTTTGTCTATGTATTCACACATGTACTAAGTTTCCGATTAATACAATTGTAGCATGAATAATAAACATTTATCATGAATTAAGGAAATAAAAAATAACTTTATTATTTCCTCTAGGGCATATTTCCTTCAGTCTCCCACTTGCACTAGAGTCAATAATCTAGATTACATAGTAAAGATTCTAACACCCATGGAGCTTTGGTATTGATCATGTTTTGCTCATGGAAGAGGCTTAGTCAACGGGTCTGCAACATTCAGATCCATATGTATCTTGCAAATCTCTTTGTATCCCTCCGACACTTGACGACGGATGGAATTGAGCGTCTCTTGATGTGCTGGGTTCTCTTTTGAAATCTGGATTCCTTTTCCAAGGCAATTGCACCAGTATTGTCACAAAATATTTTCATTGGACCCGATGCACTAGGTATAACACCTAGATCAGATATGAACTCCTTCATCCAAACTCCTTCATTTGCTGCTTCCGAAGCAGCAATGTACTCTGCTTCACACATAGATCCTACCATGATGTTCTGCTTGGAACTGCACCAACTGACAGCTCCTCCATTCAATAAAAATACATATCGGACTTGTGGCTTAGAGTCATCCGGATCAGTGCTAAAGCTTGCATCGACGTAACCGTTTACAACGAGCTCTTTTTCATCTCCATAAATAGGAAACATATCCTTAGTCTTTTTCAATTATTTCAGGATGTTCTTGACTGCTGTCCAGTGCTCCACTCCGGGATTACTTTGATACCTCCCTGCTATGCTTATAGCAAGACATACATTAGGTCTGGTACACAACATTGCATACATGATAGCACTTAAGGCTGAAGCATAGGGAATGACTTTCATTTTCTCTCTATCTTCTGCAGTGGTCGGGCATTGAGTCTGACTCAAGTTCACACCTTGTAACACAGGCAAGAACCCTTTCTTTGACTGATCCATTTTGAACTTCTTCAAAACTTTATCAAGATATGTGCTTTGCGAAAGTACAATTAAGCGTCTTGATCTATCTCTATAGATCTTGATGCCCAATATATAAGCAGCTTCTCTGAGGTCTTTCATAGAAGAACTTTTATTCAGGTATCCCATTATGCTATCCAGAAGTTTTATATCATTTCCAATCAACAATATGTCATCCACATATAATATTAGAAATGCTACAGAGCTCCCACTCACTTTCTTGTAAATACATGCTTCTCCAAAAGTCTGTATAAAACCATATGCTTTGATCACACTATCAAAACGTTTATTCCAACTCCAAGAGGCTTGCACCAGTACATAAATGGATCGCTGGAGCTTGCACTCTTTGTTAGCACCCTTTGGATCGACAAAACCTTCTGGTTGCATCATATACAATTCTTCTTCCAGAAATCCATTCAGGAATGTAGTTTTGACATCCATTTGCCAAATTCATAATCATAAAATTCAGCAATTGCTAACATGATTCAAACAGACTTAAGCATCACTACGGGTGAGAAAGTCTCATCATAGTCAACTCCTTGAACTTGTCGAAAACCTTTTGCAACAAGTCGAGCTTTGTAAAGAGTAACATTACCGTCTGCGTCGGTCTTCTTCTTAAAGAAAAAAATATTTTCTATGGCTTGCCGATCATCGGGCAAGTCCACCAAAGTCCACACTTTGTTCTCATACATGGATCCCATCTCAGATTTCATGGCTTCAAGCCATTTCGCGGAATCTGGGCTCATCATCTCTTCCTCATAGTTTGTAGGTTCATCATGGTCTAGTAACATGACTTCTAGAATAGGATTACTGTGCCACTCTGGTGCAGACCTTACTCTGGAAGACCTACGAAGTTCATTAGTAACTTGATCTGAAGCTTCATGATCATCATCATTAGCTTCCTCACTAATTGGTGTAGGAATCACGGGAACTGATTTTTGTGATGAACTAGTTTCCAACAAGGGAGAAGGTAAAATTACCTCATCAAGTTGTACTTTCCACCCACTCACTTCTTTCGAGAGAAACTCCTTCTCTAGAAAGGATCCATTGTTAGCAACAAAGATTTTGCCTTCGAATCTATGATAGAAGGTGTACCCAACAGTTTCCTTTGGGTATCCTATGAAGACGCACTTATCCGATTCGGGTTCGAGCTTATCAGGTTGAAGCTTTTTCACATAAACATCGCAGCCCCAAACTTTAAGAAACCACAACTTTGGTTTCTTGCCAAACCACAGTTCATAAGGCATCGTCTCAACAAATTTTGATGGTGCCCTATTTAAAGTGAATGCATCTGTCTCTAAAGCATAACCCCAAAACGATAGCGGTAAATCAGTAAGATACATCATAGATCGCACCATATCCAATAAATACGGTTACGACGTTCGGACACATCATTTCTCTATGTCTTCCAAGTGGCGTTAATTGTGAAACTATCCCATGTTGTTTCAAACGAATACCAAACTCGTAACTCAAATATTCTCCTCCATGATCAGATCATAGAAACTTTATTTTCTTGTTACAATGATTTTCCACTTCACTCTGAAATTCTTTGAACTTTTCAAATGTTTCAGACTTATGCTTCATTAAGTAGATTTTCCACTTCGTGAAGGTAAGAAAATAACGATACACCACCACGAGCTTCAATACTCATTGGACCGCATACATTGGTATGTATTATTTCCAACAAGTCAGTAGCTCATTCCATTGTTCCGGAGAACGGAGTTTTAGTCATCTTGACCATGAGGCACGGTTCGCAAGCACCAAGTGATTCATAATCAAGTGATTCTAAAAGTCCATCAGCATGGAGTTTCTTCATGCGCTTTACATCGATATGACCCAAACGGTAGTGCCACAAATAAGTTTCACTATCATTATTAAGTTTGCATCTTTTGGCTTCAATATTATGAATATGTGTATCATCATTATCGAGATTCAACAAAAATAGACCACTCAACAAGGGTGCATGACCATAAAAGATATTACTCATATAAATAGAACAACAATTATTCTTTGATTTAAATGAATAACCATATCGCATTAAACAAGATCCAGATATAATGTTCATGCTCAACGCCGGCACCAAATAACAATTATTCGGGTCTAAAACTAATCCCGATGGTAGATGTAGAGGTAGCGTGCCGATGGCGATCACATCGACCTTGGAACCATTTCCCACGCGCATCGTCACCTCGTCCTTAGCCAATCTTCGCTTAATCCGTAGCCCCTGTTTCGAGTTGCAAATATGAACAACAGAACTAGTATCAGATACACATGCGCTACTGCGATCATTAGTTAAGTACACATCAATAACATGTACTCCCTCCGTTCCTAAATGTAAGTCTTTGTAGATATTCCACTAGATGGACTACATACGGAGCAAAATGAATGAATCCACACTTAAAATGCATCTATATACATCCGTATGTAGTTCTTAGTGGAATCTCTACAAAGACTTATATTTAGGAACGGAGGGAGTATATCAAATATACCTTTCACTTTGCCATCCTTCTTATCCGCCAAATACTGGGGCAGTTTCGCTTCTAGTGACCAGTCCCTTTGCAGTAGAAGCACTCAGTTTCAGGCTTAGGTCCAGACTTGGGTTTCTTCTCTTGAGCAGCAACCTTTTTGCCGTTCTTCTTGAAGTTCGCCTTCTTTGCTTTGCCCTTTTTGTTGAAACTAGTGGTCTTATTGACCATCAACACTTGATGCTCCTTTTTGATTTCTACCTCTGCAGCTTTTAGCATTGCGAATAGCTCGGGAATAGTCTTGTTCATCCCTTGCATATTATAGTTCATCACAAAGCCTTTATAGCTTGGTGGCAGTGATTCAAGAACTCTGTCAATGACGCAATCAACTTGAAGATCAACTCCCAGCTGAGTCAAGTGGTTATGGTACCTAGACATTCTGAGTATGTGTTCACTGACAGAACTATTCTCCTCCATTTTGTAGTTGTAGAACTTGTTGAAGACTTCATATCTCTCTACTCGGGCATTTGCTTGAAATATTAACTTCAACTCTTGGAACATCTCATATGCTCCATGACGTTCAAAACGTCTTTGAAGTCCCGATTCTAAGCTGTAAAACATGGCACACTGAACTATCGAGTAGTCATCAGCTTTGCTCTGCCAGACGTTCTTAACGTCATCAGTAGCATCTGCAGCAGGCCTGGCACCTAGTGGTGCTTCCAGGACGTAATTCTTCTAGGCAGCAATGATGATAATCCTCAAGTTATGGACCCAGTCCGTGTAGTTGCTGCCATCATCTTTCAACTTAGCTTTCTCTAGGAATGCATTAAAATTCAACGGAACGGTAGCACGGGCCATTGATCTACAACAACATAGACATGCAAAATAATATTAGGTACTAAGTTCATGATAAAATAAAGTTCAGTTAATCATATTACTTAAGAACTCCCGCTTAGATAGACATCCCTCTAAACATCTAAGTGATCACATGATCCAAATAAAATAAACCATGTCCGATCATCACGTGAGATGGAGTAGTTTTCAATGGTGAACATCACTATGTTGATCATATCTACTATATGATTCACGCTCGACCTTTTGGTCTTAGTGTTCCGAGGCCATATCTGCATAGGCTAGGCTCGTCAAGTTTAACCCGAGTGTATGTGAACATAGAGCTTATCACACCCGATCATCACGTGGTGTCTCGGCATGACGAACTGTAGCAATGGTGCATACTCAGGGAGAACACTTGTATCTTGAAATTAAGTAAGGGATCATCTTATAATGCTACCGCCACACTAAGCAAAATAAGATGCATAAAAGATAAACATCACATGCAATCAAAATATGTGACATGATATGGCCATCATCATCTTGTGCTCATGATCTCCATCACCAAAGCATCATCATGATCTCCATCGTCACTAGCGCGACACCTTGATCTCCATCGTAGCATCATTGTCGTCTCGCCAACTATTGTTACTATGACTATCGCTACCGCTTAGTGATAAAGTAAAACAATTACATGGCGATCGCATTGCATACAATAAAGTGACAACCATATGGCTCCTGCCAGTTGCCGATAACTTTGTTACAAAACATGATCATCTCATACAACAATTTATATCACATCATGCCTTGACCATATCACATCACATCAAGCCCTGCAAAAACAAGTTACACGTCCTCTACTTTGTTGTTGCAAGTTTTATGTGGCTACTACGGGCTTCTAGCAAGAACCGTTCTTACCTACACATCAAAACCACAACGATTTTTCGTCAATTGTGCTGTTTTAACCTTCAACAAGGACCGGGCGTAGCCACACTCGATTCAACTACCGCCACACTAGCCACCTGTGTGCGAAGCACGTCGGTAGAACCAGTCTCGTGTAAGCGTATGCGTAATGTCGGTCTGAGCCGCTTCATCCAACAATACCGCTGAATCAAAGTATGACATGCTGGTAAGTAGTATGACTATTATCACCCACAACTTTTTGTGTTCTACTCGTGCAAATAACATGTACGCATAGACCTGGCTCTGATACCACTGTTGGGGAACGCAATAATTTCAAAAAAAATCCTATGATCATGCAAGATCTATCTAGGTGATGCATAGCAACGAGAGGGGAGAGTGTTGTCTACGTACCCTCGTAGACCGAAAGCGGAAGCGTTATGACAACGCGATTGATGTAGTCGTACGTCTTCACGATCCTAACACTGAAGGTCCATGATCTGCACACATTCATCTCGGTAACATCCAACAAACTCTAGATCCAGCTGAGGTCGAGGGAGAGTTTCGTCAGCACGATGGCGTGATGACGGTGATGATGAAGTTATCGACGTAGGGCTTCTCCTAAGCACTACAACGATATGGCCCAGGTGGAAATCTGTGGAGGGGGGCACCGCACGCGGCTAAACAATCACTTGTGTGTCTATGGGGTGCCCCCCTTCCCGTATATAAAGGAGTGGAGGAGGGGAGGGCCGGCCCTCTCTATGGTGCGCCCAAGGGGTGGAGTCCTACTCCCAATAGGAGTAGGTATCCCCCCTTCCCTAGTTGGAGTAGGAGAAGAAGGAAGAGGGAGAGGGAGAGAAGGAATGGGGGGATGGCCCCCTCCCAATTCGGATTGGGCTTGGGGGGCCCCACCTGGGTCGCCTCCTCATCTCTTCCACCATGGCCCATCAAGGCCCATTAACTCACCGGGGGGGGGGGTCCGGTAACCTCCTGGTACTCCGGAAAAATGCCCGAACCACTCGGAACCTTTCCGGTGTCCGAACATAGCCTTCCAATATATCAATCTTTATGTCTTGACCATTTCGAGACTCCTCGTCATGTCCGTGATCACATCCGGGACTCCGGACAACCTTTGGTATATCAAAACACATAAACTTATAATACCGATCATCATCGAACGTTAAGCATGCGGACCCTATGATACATCTCCAACGTATCTACTTTTCCAAACACTTTTGCCCTTGTTTAGGACTCTAACTTGCATGATTTGAATGAAACTAACCCGGACTGACGCTGTTTTCAGCAGAACTGCCATGATGTTGTTTCATGTGTAGAAAAGAAAAGTTCTCAGAATGTCCTGGAAATCCATGGAGGCACTTTTTGCAATTAATAAGAATTTTTGGCGAAAGAATTAATGCCAGGGGGCCCACAGCCTGTGCACGAGATAGGGGGCGCGCCCCCCAGGGCGCAGCCTCCTATCTCGTGGGCCCCCTAGACCTCCTCCGACCTCAACTCCAACTCCATATATTCCGTCTCGGGGAGCAAAAAATCAGAGAGAAAGTTTCATCGCGTTTTACGACACGGAGCCGCCGCCAAGCCCTAATCTCTCTTGGGAGGGCTGATCTGGAGTTCGTTCGGGGCTCCGGAGAGGGGGATTCGTCGCCGTCGTTCAAAGAACATGCAGTGCCCCCATGTTTGGTTTTGGTAATTGATGACAATCTCTATGGACTAATGGTTGTCTTGAGTTATATTTGAAGGATTTGTCCATAGGATTTTCTTGAAGTCCATGTGTTGGTTTCAAGGAGTTTATGAGTTGACCAAGGTGCTATTAAGGAATTATCCAAAGATTGGTCATGCGAGTGTTGAGCTTATTGCAAGCATGTCTTGAAGAAGAAGGTTGTGTGATCATTCATGTTTACCTTCAATACATCATCCAAATGAAGAGAGTTGCAAAGATTTAAGGTTGATCAAGACTAAGTCAATAGCGAATCAAGTTGATCAACTCACAAAGCGTAGAAGATGTACCGAGAGGGATCAAGTGATCCCATGGTATGGTAAGCATTGTCCATTGCACTTTGTGTACTAACCCATGGTCTATGTGATAGTTCTATGTGGGGTTAGGTACGTATCCATGGGCTTGCATCAAGAGGAAGATATCATACAACCCATGGAAAGGATGACATCAAGTGGTGATCGTCATCAAGATTGCCGTGTGCAAGTTCAAGTGGAGCATCACGAAGAGATCAAGTGCTTGAGTCTTGCCATCCATTGTGGTGTCAATGGACTTGTGAAGATGGGCCGAAGAGTGGCTCACCCATAGTGGACTATGAGGGAGCAATCATCTAGTCTTCATCGAGCCAACGCAATCAAGAAAGGTGGTCCATCTTGAGGGAGTCAAGATCGTCATCATCTAGCTCAAGTGAACCATGTGCAAGGCAAAGGTTTGCCCTTGATAGGTTTTCTATTTTACCGGTCTCATGGTGGTAGTAGGGAGACCGGGTTATATGATCGTTTGCCGTACTATCAAGGGGGGCTCTCAAGTTGGTAGCTTGATCGTATCGTTAGTAGAGAGCTCAAACCCTTGCATCCTTGCATCATGTTTCTTGGTTCTTGTTTGGTTCTCTTTGTGAGTCTTAGATCTTATAGTCATCTTGATGATAAGCTTGAGTTCATCGAAAACGGAGTTCACATGCGTCTTCTATGATGTTTTCGGTGTTGGAGGTTTTACCGGTCTTTTCCGAGGAAGGGTTCTCACAATTTTCCTTTGGGATTTTTCTCATTTGCTTATTCTTGATATTTCTATCAATATTGTGTTAGCCCATGTTGTTAGCTTTCCAATAAACTTGGTTTCGTTGAATTCGGAGTCCGTTTGCAAAAGTTGTGGCTGTTTTCGTAAAGGCTGCAGCGGTACTACCGCGACTAGAGCGGATGTAATTTTTTACTGCCGCTCCAGAGCAGTTCTACCGTGGCTCCTGAGCGGTAGTACCGCCCCAGAGCAGTACTACCGCAGCTCCTAAGCGGTAGTACCACTCCGGACCAAAATCTCGTGTTTTGCTCAGCGGAAGTAGGCACAGAAGTATTTTTTTAGTACCGCTCGCAAGCAGTAGTACTGCTACCATTTGCGGTAGTACCATGGGGTCGAGCGGTAGTACCGTGAGGACGGGCGGTACTACCGCTCTGAAGGTTCTTTTGGCCTTTTTGCCTCCTCGCTGTTGTGTTTCGAAGGGGTACTACCGCCCTAGCGGTAGTACCGCTCCTTGGAGCGGTAGTACCGCTCTGTGCGGGCTGTGAGCATAACGGTTGGATTCGGGAGCTCCTATAAAAGGGGGTCTTCTTCCCTATTCAACCTTATCCTTTGAGCTCGTGTTCTTCCCCCTTTGTTGACCTTCTTCGAGCTTGCTAACTCTCAATCCCTCCATGGATTCTTGCTAGTTTTTGAGGGAAAAGAGAGAGGAGATCTAGATCCACATTTCCACCAATCACTTTCTCCTCTATGTGAGGGGAACCCCTTGGATCTAGTTCTTGGAGTTCTTGGTGTTATCCTTCTTGTTCTTCCTCTCATTTTCCTCCCCAGCATTAGTTGCTTCAGCGGGATTTGAGAGAGAAGGACTTGGGCACTCCGTGCGCCCTTGCCTTGGGCGGGTGGAGCTGGTCCAAATCCAACCCATGACCCATCTTCCTACCCTCTACCCATCCACCAAATTATCCATGGGCACAACTGGATACCCACATACGCATGGAGCTCCATGGGCATAGAAAAGTCAGCATAAAGCCTTCCCAAATATCAAATAAACTCATCATCATTCACTCACAAATGACAACATAAGCTACATGCATAAGTAGGTAACAAGTAATACGATGAGTCCTTAAGTGTGACATACCAGAGGTTGATTATGTAGCATATAGCTCATGGCACAAGTTGCATATTTCCTGCCATTTACCATTGATTCACTCTTTCTACTGTCACTGGCATATGACCCCACATGTCATACGGGTATCCATTGGATATCCATGGAGCACAAACTATAACCATGCCCAACCCGGCTATTCGTGGGTATCCATATCCACGGACCCATGGGCAGAAATGTGCTCCATACCCTTGCCCAAGTGGGTCGGGTATCCATGGGTATCCAGATCCATGGATAAAATTGCCATCCCTACCCTTGCCATTGCATTTGGTGCATCGGTTTGAGTTCTCCACGGTGATACGTGGAAGTTACAAGTTGAGAAGCTTATTACTCTTGGGTGCTTGGTACCCTTGAGCTTGTTCCTCTTGGGTGCTTGGGCGCCCTAGACGGTTGGTGGTGTTCGGAGCTCAATCATTGTGGTGTAAAGCTCCGGGCAAGCGTCGGGGTCTCCAATTAGGTTGTGGAGATCGCCCCGAGCAATTTGACGGGTACCGGTGACCGCCCCCAAGGGTTGCCAAAGTGTACGGGTTCGGTGACCGCCCCCAAGGGTTGCCATTTGTACGGGTTCGGTGACCGCCCTCAGGGGTCCCTTAGTGGAATCACGGCATCTTGCATTGTGCGAGGGCGTGAGGAGATTACGGTGGCCCTAGTGGCTTCTTGGGGAGCATTGTGCCTCCACACCGCTCCAAACGGAGATTAGCATCCGCAAGGGTGTGAACTTCGGGATACATCATCGTCTCCGCATGCCTCGGTTATCTCTTACCCGAGCCCTTTACTCATGCACTTTACTTTGTGATAGCCATATTGTTCTTTGTCATATATCTTGCTATCACATAGTTGCTTATATTGCTTAGCATAAGTTGTTGGTGCACATAGGTGAGCCTAGTTGTTTTAGGTTTTGTGCTTGACAAATTAACCGCTAGGTTTATTCCGCATTTGTTCAAGCCTAAACCGTAATTATTTTAAAACGCCTATTCACCCCCCTCTAGGCGACATCCTCGTTTTTTCAATTGGTATCAGAGCCTCGTCTCTCTTTATTAGGCTTTACCGCCTAGAGACTAAAGATGTCGACTAGGGTATTAGGATTCTCTGACACTCTTAGTTTCGATGGCACAAATTTTGATGTTTGGGTAATTCGCATGCTTAATCTCTTTAGGGTCATGGACCCAAATTTATAGCGAATTGTAGATATGGGTTTTTCTCCTCCAAAGGATCCCCAAAGATTATCTTTAGAGGATGAGAAAAACTCTTATCTCAATGCTCAAACTTCTAATGTGCTTTTCGATGCTTTGAGCAATGTAGTTATATTTCAACTCATGCCGTTCCGAGATGCTCATGAGTTGTGGACGAAGCTTCAAGATAAATATGGTGTGTCCAAGATTTGTGGGGATGATTATTCTCCCTCCACCTCCGGTCGTATAGTCTTCTCAACTTCTTCTACTTCACCTACATGTGGTTTGCCACAAGGTAATGACATGGTGAGTAGTGTTGGTCATTGCAATGATGATAGTATGCTTATTGTGGATGATCCTTCATCACTATATTATTGCAATGCTCCTTCTTTGGGCTTTAACACTTCGAGCGCTCCAAATGTTTCACATGCTTGTGTTGATAGTCCTTGCATATCATGTAGAAATTGCTTGACTAAATCTCATGATGATATGCTTGCTATGTCTTGTTGCCATGATAAAAATGCATCTATTTCCTCGAATTGTTGTGCTAACAATGTAGTGGAAACCGAACACTCCATGGAACAAGATGTGGTGTTTAATGGTGCCTCAAGGGATCCTACATCATCATCTATTGCTTTTTGCCTTATGGCTAAGGCGTCAAAGGTATCTCCTACTTTGTACCCCAATATATCTCTTGATGATGATGTTGATGCTAATGATGATGAGGATAATGATGAAGAGAATGATAATGTTGCCTCCTTAAAAACAAAGGGGGAAATGATTTTTAAAGCTCTTCATAAAAATAAAATTGCTCGTTCCAACTTCATGGAAATAATGTCCATTGCCATTGATGGCAAGAAATACATTGAGGAGTTGGAATCTCATCTAGAGGAGCATGAGGCCACCATTGTGAAAATGTAAGGTCATGGGCGTGATTACGCTAATGAGATTGCGGACCTCTCTCAAGCTCTTGAACTTGAACAAACCACCAAGGAATCTCTTGAGGAGACTTTTGCTCTAGAATTGTCTAAAGTGAAGGAATCTACTGATAGAGCTCTTAAGGTGGCCAATGTTTTTGAAACTAAAAATGCTAAGCTTTAAGTTGCTCATGCTAGACTCCTTGAGGATTTTGAGCACCTCGAAAATGGCTCAAGGGTCATCAAGGGTGAGCTCATCAAACTCACCGAGTCTCATGCTCAACTTGAAGCTTCTTATTTAAAAGAGCTTGCCAAGTTGCCTTCTCCTCTTGTTGTTAATGATGATGCTTGTGCTACTAATTCTATTACTTGTGAAGCATCCATTTTGAAGGAGAATGTTGAGCTACGGGCTCAACTTGAGGTGCTATCTTGCAATTATGGGAAATTGGAAGAAAGTCATGAAAAGCTCTCAAGCTCTCATGATGATCTTCTAGTATCCCATAGTGTGCTAAAGATAGCTCACGAGGCCATGATTGCTAAGGTAACATCTAGTGAGCCTCATGTGGATACTAGCACTACTTCTAGTCAAAATAGTATATTGCCATGTGCTAGTCCTTGTAATTAATCTACTCACAATGTTGGTACATCTTGTGATGAATTGCTTTCCTTGCCTTGTTGCTCTAACGATGAAGCTTATACTTCCTCTAGTACTTGTGTTGAGACTAACCATGTAGAGGAAATCAAATAGCTCAAGGCCCAAGTCACTTCTTTGAAGAAAGACTTGGAAAAGTGTCATGAAGGGAAGGCCACACTCAACAATATCTTGAGTGTGCAAAAATCCCCCAATGACAAAGGTGGACTTGGATTCAACTCCAACAAGAAGAAGAAGTCCAAGTTGAACAAGAAGAAGGGCCAAGAACAAGTCAAGAATTCGGCCAAGATTGTTTGCTTCAAGTGCAAAGTTGAAGGGCATCATGTTAGATCTTGCCCATTGAAGAAGAAGGCCATTAGTGTCAAGCAACAAGGGAAGAGGGCACAAGTTCAATCTCATGCTCAACATCAAGTTGAAGAAAGGCCTCTTCCCAAGAAGACTCAAGTTAATGCTTCTCAAATTGAGAAATCAAGTGAGAAGAAAGTGAAGAGTAGACGTTGCTACTTATGTCGTGAGAAAGGTCAGTCGCTTCTTCATGCACTAGTGGTAACTTATACAACCCAATTATTATTGATGATATCTATTCTCTTGGTAAGGATAAGGTTGGCAATGTGTTTGCCAAGTTTGTTGGTACTCAAAGTGGTGTCAAGCAAAGAACCATTTGGGTAGCCAAACCTATTGTGACTAACCTCTTAGGACCCCACTTGGTTGGGGACCAACAAGCTCAAACTTGATCAATAGGTGTTGTTGGAGGGCATTGGAGACTTGGCTACATTATGAAGAATTAAGGGGACTTCATCATTCTCTTTGTCTCAAGCCAAGTCAATTGGATTATCAAGTTTCTATCTTATATCCAATGTGCCTCCTTGCGGTAACTTGTACTTAAATTGTTTACCTTGAAAGTTACTTGCCCCCTTGCATGTTTTGGTTTTGTTCCTTGCATGTGTTTGTATATGTTGTGCTTCCAACTTGCTTATCTTGAGCAATCAAGTATGTGTGTGTTGGTTTGCACATCATGTACGTGTGCGTCGTGCGTTGAGCCTTTTTGCTTCCTGTTTGTATCCTAGTTGGCTCGTGTGAGAGATCAATGGAACATCCCATTTTGGGGGAGTGATGTGCTTTGTGCACCTCACAATCCTATAAATGTGTGTACATGAGGAATACCATCTAGTATTGATATTACAAGATTATCTAGTCGCTAGGTGGTATATCTCTCATGAGAAATTCAAATTCTAAAAATTCCATTGATTATCTCGTGTTGGATCCTCTTATTGCCTCTTGTTTAGTTCTTATTGGTATCACATTATGGGGGAGTAATATGCTAAGTGCATATTACAAGCCTAGAAAATGTGTACATTTGAGATATTGTCACCTATAATTGATATTGTAAATTATCTTGTTCCTAGGTGGCATGTTAGCTCTACAAGTTGCAATTTGCTTTTTGTTTGGAGTGAAGATGATGTCGGATATCCTTTCTATCTACCATCAAGAATTATTTCCAAATACTTCTTGTCTTTTGACAATTGGTAATCACTTATGTGTGGTAGAATTTAATTGATCATCTTTACATTGGCTTTTGTTTATTTGCCTTTTTCTCTTGCCAAGGTCTGTGTCAACTCCCGTTGTCTTCCCTACCACTTGTGGATCTTGTTTATTTCTTGTTCTTGTCTAGTGTTTTCTAGATATAGTGAAAGTGGTGATCCCACCTTGTGCATTTTGTATTCAAATGCAAATCCTATATAATGCACAACTTGTGGGGGAGCTATCCTATTTTCTTTAGAACACTCTTCTTGTGATCCTTATCAAGTGTGTTTTGGTGGAAGGCAAGCCATTTCTTTTTGGTACTTTGTGCCATCATGAAACTTTGTTGAGAGCTTGGTATGTTTGGAACCATCCTCTCTTTGGGAGTTTGACATCTTTAGTTTAGTGTGTATCAATGGATATCTCATTCCTTGATGTATCTTTAATGATATCTTCCAAGTGATGATTTCTCCATTTGGTATCCTTTTCACTTGGCATTTATTTGTCTTTTGGTTTCGGGTTTTGAAAGTCTTGAGCATGCATGTTTACTTCATGTATTTCATTTGGCAAGCTTTCTTTCTTTGACTCAATATATAGGGGAAACTCCACCTAGTCTCAATTTGGATGAGATGTGCATAAAATTCATTTTCATATCTATATGCACATATTTATGTGGAGTTTGTCCCATGTATTTGTGTTTCTAACTATTTGGTCCCGATGAGTTTGGGTACCGTTTAGTTTGTGTTGTTCTTCTAGGAACATTTGGAGATGCATTGGATGCTCGGCTCACTCACAAGGAAGGTGTTGTCACCATGTGCATTTTGGAGCCAAGCTAGGATGATCAATGAACTACTATCTACCTTCAAGTGGTATCTACTACATCCTTCCAATGATATCTCGGTAACAAGTATCTATTCATGCTTTCTCCTCTTGCATTCAACCTTGTGTAGGTTGCATCTTGGCATGATTTTCATTTCATATCTTGGGATACTTGTTTCCTTTCTCAAAGCATCCCAACGATGATCTCTTGTTGCTAGTTGTGATGCCCTTGATGGATGTGTGTTTGGACTTCATTTATATACAATAAGACCATATCTAGCCAAGTGCTATGCTTTCAAGCAAATATCTTATTGGTATATTTATGACTTCCTTGTGGATATCTTGTTCCTTCGTGTTGTAACTATTTCGGGTGTACATTCTTCTTTGTAGATATATATATCATCATGATTTCGTCTACATAGAACCTTATACACTTGAGAGAAATTACATCTCTAGTTGATATCCTTTCTTTCACGTCCACCTTGTCTTTCTTATGTTATTTCTTTGGTGGCTCCGTGAAAGCTTTTGCCTTGAGTGCGTGTCCTCTATCGTTGCATCTTGATGCACTCTTGTGTGGTGAAGATTATTTTCCTCATGCTTATCGTTACAAGGCTTTTGCCATCTTAATTGGCATCCCTCGTCTTGATGAGGCTTTCATCTTCTATCTTCACCACGGGTTGTCACAAGCATAAGTTCTTTATATGGTTATTAGTAAGCTTGTGAACCCATTTGCTAGTTGTGTGTGGGAATGACAGGCCTTGCACCGTGTGCCTCATTCTTTCAAGACTATGTTGATGCTTAATACTCATCCTAATTTTAGTCTTCTCAAGTGCTTCGCCATGACTCACACACATCATTTTGGTTGAGCCCATTCTTAAGTTGCCGCTTTTACTTGTTGCTCAACCATGTGTTTGTTGCAAGTACTAGGCTTTGTTTCCTATATGCTCACTTGCACTTGTTGTAAGTTTCTATTGATTTTGGGGGAGCTATGATCCTATTTTGTGCACTTTGTATCCAATTACAAAACATTCTTTTTTGTGCACAAATCATGGGGAGCTTCTCTAGTTTCTTTAGAACACTCCTCGTCTCATATCATAATATCCTTCATTCATGTGGCTCATAGGATCTTTGGTCTAGTTGGTTCAATTGATACCCTTTGATTGCTTGCTTCAATTGGTATCTTTTGATTGCTTGATTGCTTGTTTCTCTCTTTGTTATGTCTTTGTGGCATATCATTCTTTTGCAATCTTTGGGCCTCAATATAGTTTGTGTTCCTCCAAGTATTAACCGTTGGATATGTGTATTGCATTCCACTCTCTTGTTGAGAAATACACAATTTATGGAGGACCACAATTTCTATTGGTCTTCTTAGCTTTTCGCCCATTTTGACAATTGATGCCAATGGGGGAGAAGTTTCAGAGAGTTTTGTGGAGAAGTTTAGAGAGTTATCTCCTCTTGCTTTGGTTTTGTTCCTTAGCATTTGCATCTCATACGCATGCACTATAGGTTGTTGCATTGCATAGTGAAGCATAATTCCTGATATAACTCTCTTTAAAGTGATTGTCATCAATTACCAAAATGGGGGAGATTGAAAGAACATGCGGTGCCCCCATGTTTGGTTTTGGTAATTGATGACAATCTCTATGGACTAATGGTTGTCTTGAGTTATATTTGAAGGATTTGTCCATAGGATTTTCTTGAAGTCCATGTGTTGGTTTCAAGGAGTTTATGAGTTGACCAAGGTGCTATTAAGGAATTATCCAAAGATTCGTGATGCGAGTGTTGAGCTTATTGCAAGCATGTCTTGAAGAAGAAGGTTGTGTGATCATTCATGTTTACCTTCAATACATCATCCAAATGAAGAGAGTTGCAAAGATTTAAGGTTGATCAAGACTAAGTCAATAGTGAATCAAGTTGATCAACTCACAAAGCGTAGAAGATGTACCGAGAGGGATCAAGTGATCCCATGGTATGGTAAGCATTGTCCATTGCACTTTGTGTACTAACCCATGGTCTATGTGAGAGTTCTATGTGGGGTTAGGTACGTATCCATGGGCTTGCATCAAGAGGAAGATATCATACAACCCATGGAAAGGATGACATCAAGTGGTGATTGTCATCAAGATTGCCGTGTGCAAGCTCAAGTGGAGCATCATGAAGAGACCAAGTTCTTGAGTCTTGCCATCCATTGTGGTGTCAATGGACTTGTGAAGATGAGCCGAAGAGTGGCTCACCCATAGTGGACTATGGGGGAGCAATCATCTAGTCTTCATCGAGCCAACGCAATCAAGAAAGGTGGTCCATCTTGAGGGAGTCAAGATCTTCATCATCTAGCTCAAGTGGACCATGTGCAAGGCAAAGGTTTGCCCTTGATAGGTTTTCTATTTTACCGGTCTCATGGTGGTAGTAGGGAGACCGGGTTATACGATCGTTTGCCGTACTATCAAGGCGGGCTCTCAAGTTGGTAGCTTGATCGTATCGTTAGTAGAGAGCTCAAACCCTTGCATCCTTGCATCATGTTTCTTGGTTCTTGTTTGGTTATCTTTGTGAGTCTTAGAGCTTATGGTCATCTTGATGACAAGCTTGAGTTCATCGAAAACGGAGTTCACATGCGTCCTCTATGATGTTTTCGGTGTTGGAGGTTTTACCGGTCTTTTCCGAGGAAGGGTTCTCACCATTTTCCTTTGGGACTTTTCTCATTTGCTTATTGTTGATATTTCTATCAAGATTGTGTTATCCCATGTCGTTAGCTTTCCAACAAACTTGGTTTCGTTGAATTCGGAGTCCGTTTGCAAAAGTTGTGGCTGTTTTGGTAAAGGCTGCAGCAGTACTACCGCGACTAGAGTGGATGTATTTTTTACTACCGCTCCAGAGCAGTACTACCGCGGCTCCTGAGCGGTAGTACCGCCACAGAGCAGTACTACCGCGGGTCCTAAGCGGTAGTACCGCTCCGGACCGAAATCTCGTGTTTTGCTCAGCGGAAGTAGGCACAGAAGTATTTTTTTGGTACCGCTCGCAAGCAGTAGTACCGCTACCATTTGCGGTAGTACCGTGAGGTCGAGCGGTAGTACCGTGAGGACGAGTGGTACCACCGCTCCGAAGGTTCTTTTGGCCTTTTTGCCTCCTCGTTGTTGTGTTTCGAAGGGGTACTACCGCCCTAGCGGTAGTACCGCTCTGTGCGGGCTGTGAGCATAACGGTTGGATTAGGGAGCTCCTATAAAAGGGGGTCTTCTTCCCCATTCAACCTTATCCTTTGAGCTCGTGTTCTTCCCCCTTTGTTGACCTTCTTCGAGCATGCTAACTCTCAATCCCTCCATGGATTCTTGCTAGTTTTTGAGGGAAAAGAGAGAGGAGATCTAGATCCACATTTCCACCAATCACTTTCTCCTCTATGTGAGGGGAACCCCTTGGATCTAGTTCTTGGAGTTCTTGGTGTTCTCCTTCTTGTTCTTCCTCTCATTTTCCTCCCCAGCATTAGTTGCTTCGGTGGGATTTGAGAGAGAAGGACTTGGGCACTCCGTGTGCCCTTGCCATTGCATTTGGTGCATCGGTTTGAGTTCTCCACGGTGATACGTGGAAGTTACAAGTTGAGAAGCTTATTACTCTTGGGTGCTTGGAACCCTTGAGCTTGTTCCTCTTGGGTGCTTGGGCGCCCTAGACGGTTGGTGGTGTTCGGAGCTCAATCATTGTGGTGTAAAGCTCCGGGAAAGCGTCGGGGTCTCCAATTAGGTTGTGGAGATCGCCCTGAGCAATTTGACGGGTACCGTTGACCGCCCCCAAGGGTTGCCAAAGTGTACGGGTTCGGTGACCGCCCCCAAGGGTTGCCATTTGTACGGATTCGGTGACCGCCCTCAAGGGTCCCTTAGTGGAATCACGGCATCTTGCATTGTGCGAGGGCGTGAGGAGATTACGGTAGCCCTAGTGGCTTCTTGGGGAGCATTGTGCCTCCACACCGCTCCAAACGGAGATTAGCATCCGCAAGGGTGTGAACTTCGGGATACATCGTCGTCTCCGCGTGCCTCGGTTATCTCTTACCCGAGCCCTTTACTCATGCACTTTACTTTGTGATAGCCATATTGTTCTTTGTCATATATCTTGCTATCACATAGTTGCTTATATTGCTTAGCATAAGTTGTTGGTGCACATAGGTGAGCCTAGTTGTTTTAGGTTTTGTGCTTGACAAATTAACCGCTAGGTTTACTCCGCATTTGTTCAAGCCTAAACCATAATTATTTTAAAACGCCTATTCACCCCCCCTCTAGGCGACATCCTCGATCTTTCAGTCGTCATCATCAACCATCCTCCATCACCAATTTCATGATGCTCACCGCCGTGCGTGAGTAATTCCATCGTAGGCTTGCTAGACGGTGATGGGTTGGATGATATTTACCATGTAATCAAGTTAGTTTTGTTAGGGTTTGATCCCTAGTATCCACTGTGTTCTGAGATTGATGTTGCTATGACTTTGCTATGCTTAATGCTTGTCACTAGGGCCCGAATGCCACGATTTCAGATCTGAACCTATTATGTTTTCATGAATATATGTGTGTTCTTGATCCTATCTTGCAAGTCTATAGTCACCTATTATGTGTTATGATCCGACAACCCCGAAGTGACAATAATCGGGATACTTCTCGGTGATGACCGTTGTTTGAGGAGTTCTTGTATTCATTATGTGCTAATGCTTTGTTCTGGTTCTCTATTAAAAGGAGGCCTTAATATCCCTTAGTTTCCGTAAGGACCCCACTGCAACGGGAGGGTAGGACAAAAGATGTCATACAAGTTCTTTTCCATAAGCACGTATGACTATTTACGGAATACATGCCTACATTACATTGATGAATTGGAGCTAGTTCTATATCACCCTATGTTATAACTATTGCATGAGGAATCGCATCCGGCATAATTATCCATCACTGATCCATTGCCTACGAGCTTTTCATATATTGTTCTTCGCCTATTTACTTTTCCGTTGCTACTGTTACAACTACTACAAAAACCCAAAAACATTTATCTTTACTTTTGCTACCATTACCTTTATTACCATACCACTTTTGCTACTAAACACTTTGCTGCAGATACTAAGTTATCCAGGTGTGATTGAATTGACAACTCAACTACTAATACTCAAGAATATTCTTTGGCTCCCCTTGTGTCGAATCAATAAATTTGGGTTGAATACTCTACCCTCGAAAGCTGTTGCGATCCATGCTCATCATTCTAGGACCAAATTTGGATGCTCATCATTCTAGGACCAAATTTGTAACCATAGAAAATACCATGCTGTTCTAAAAGACTCTCAAAATAATATAAGTGAATCATGAGAGACTTACAATTTCTATAAAATCAAGTCACCACCGTGCTCTAAAAAATATAAGTGAAGCACTAGAGCAAAAACTATCAATCTCAAAAGATACAAGTGAAGCTCATAGAGTATTCTAGCAGATTCTAATCAAATAGGCTTCTCCCAAAAGGTGTGTACATCAAGGATGATTTTGGTAAACTAAAAAGCAAAGACTAATATAATACACGACGCTCCAAGCAAAACACATATCATGTGGCGAATAAAAATATAGCTCCAAGTAAAGTTACCAATGAACGAAGACGAAAGAGGGGATGCCTTCCCGGGGCATCCCCAAGCTTAGGATTTTGGCTATCCTTGAATAGCTTGGGGTGCCAAGGGCATCCCCAAGCTTAGGCTCTTGCCACTCCTTATTCCATAGTCCATAAAAGCTTTACCCAAAACTTGAAAACTTCACAACACAAAACTCAACAGGAAATCTTATAAGCTTCGTTAGTGAAAGAAAACAAAACCACCACATAAGGTACTGTAATGAACTCATTCTTTATTTATTTTGGTGTTAAACCTACTGTATTCCAACTTTCCTATGGTTCATACCCTTACATACTAGCCATAGATGCATCAAAATAAGTAAACAACACACGAAAAACAGAATCTGTTAAAAACAGAACAATCTGTAGCAATCTGTAACTAACGCAAACTTCTAGAACTCTAAAAATCCTACCAAAATAGTACGTACTGGACAATTTGTTTACTGATCAGCAGCAAAAATAGTCAATGCAAAATCACGTTTATGTGATTTATTGAATTTTTTTCTCGTGAGTGCAAAGTTTCTGTTTTTCAGCAGAATCAAATCAACTACCATCATAGTTTATCCTATAGGTTCTACTTGGCACAAACACTAATTAAAAGATAAAAACACATGTAAATAGAAAGTAGATGCAAAATTTATTACTAAACAGGAACAAAAACAAAAAACACAAAGAAAATTGGGTTGCCTCCCAACTAGCGCTATCATTTAACGCCCCTAGCTAGGCATACAAGCGAAGATAGATCTAAGTAGTGCCATCTTTGGCACTTGATTCATAAGTAGCTCGCATGATAGATTCATAAGGTAATTTAACTTTATTTCTTGGAAAGTGCTCCATGCCTTTCTTTAATGGAAATTGAAATCTAATATTCCCTTCCTTCATATCAATAATCGCACCAATCGTTCTAAGGAAAGGTCTACCAAGAATAATTGGGCAAGAAAGATTGCAATCTATATCAAGAACGATAAAATCTACGGGCACCAAATTTCTATTTGCAACAATGAGAACATCATTGATCCTTCCCATTGGCTTTTTAATGGTAGAATCCGCAAGGTGCAAACTTAAAGAGCAATCATCAAGATCATGGAAACCTAGAATATCACATAAAGTTTTCGGAATTGTGGAAACACTAGCACCCAAATCACACAGAGCAAAACACTCATGATCTTTAATTGTAATTTTTATAGTAGGTTCCCACTCATCATTAAGCTAACGGATGGGTCATGTCCATCACATCATTCTCCTAATGATGGGATCCCGTTCATCAAATGACAACACATGTCTATGGTTAGGAAACATAATCATCTGTGATTAACGAGCTAGTCAAGTAGAGGCATACTAGGGACTATATGTTTTGTCTATGTATTCACACATGTACTAAGATTCTGGTTAATACAATTCTAGCATGAATAATAAACATTTATCATGAATTAAGGAAATAAATAATATTTTTATTATTGCCTCTAAGGCATATTTCCTTCACTGCCTCATGGGCACCTCGTGTGCCCTTCGGACTCCGTTTTCTTGCACGATACTTCTTTTGGTCGGTAAAAATTCATTATATAATGTCCGGAAGGTTTTGACCACCGTATAATGGCAAAATCCTCTGTTTTTTTGAGTTGTTTCCGCCACAGATTAGAGCAATATGTCATCCCAGGATTCAGGGGGAGAAAGCTATGTGGCTGATTACCTTGCAGACCCCAAGGTCTACAAGGACTTGGAGCATTGTGGTTGGACCATGGAGGAAGAAGAAGACTACGATCCTAAGGGAAAGGAGGAAACGAGCTCGGGTGAAGATGAAGTCCCACTACCTCAACCTGGGGATATGCACGTGGAGTTTAAAAATTCAAGCCTCCCTAATAGAGCAAAGAAACCTAAGATCGAGTTTATCTCTTTTTGTCTCTTGCAGGAGAACAAACAGGAACTATGAAAACGATATTAAGCCTTGAGCAGGAGATCGATGACCTAAGGGAGAAAAATTCTATCCTCAAGCGCAAATTAAGGAAGAAGCCTACATCATCAACAACTCCATCATCTACACCTCCGAAGAAAGAGACCTAATCACATGGGTATGGGCACTCCCCTTGGCAACTGGCAAGCCTGGGGGAGGTGCCCCGGTATCGTATCACCATCACACTTCTATCTTTACCGTTTTTCTTAGTTCGATCCTTTTGGTTATATATTGATCTAGTAGAATAAAGTTTAGTATGATCTAGTTTTGAGTTTTTGTGTTGATCCCTATCTATGTAATCGAGTCCATGAGCTACATAATAAAGATTAGTTTTGAGTCGAGGGCTTTGCTATCTTGCTATGATCTTGAGGGAATAAAAAGATAAAGAAAGAATAAAATAAAAAGAAACAAAAAGATCATATTGATCTTATGGAGAGTAATGACTTCACATATAAAGAGTACTATGAATAAAAGTTGTTGAGAGTTGGCAAACATAGTTTTGGTCATCGTTGCGATTAATAGGAAGTAATAAAGAAAGAGAGGTTTTAACATATAAATATACTATATTGGACATCTTTTATGATTGTGAGCATTCATTAAAATATGACATGCTAAAAAGTTGATGTTGGACAAGGAAGACAACGTAATGGGTTATGTTTTCTTATATCCGAAATAAATTATATTGTCATGGATCATCCCACATTTTGAGCTTGCCTTTCTCCCTCATGCTAGCCAAATTCTTTGCACCAAGTAGAGATACTACTTGTGCTTCCGAACATCCTTAAACCTAGTTTTTCCATGAAAGCACACCATATCTACCTATGGATTGAGTAAGATCCTTCAAGTAAGTTGTCATCACTACAAAAAAATACACTTCCGTGATGATACGTGTTTGTCACAGTAGGTCGCGTTTTTTGTCATGCATGTACATCCATGACGATTTTATGACAGAATCAAGATAGTCATACCTGTGCTGTCGTAGAAGTGTTCCATGACATTACCAAAATTATCATCACGGAAGTGTCCACTTCCATGATGATAAGCCACGCGTCACAGAAGTGATTTCGTCAAGGGTGACCGACACATGGCATCCACCATAACGGAACGCCGTTAAGCTATCGGGTCCCGTTTTGGATCCGATAACCCGTTAACAACCCGAACCAATGGGGATTTTCCACGTGTAAAATCATCATTGGCTGGAGGAAACACGTGTCAGCTCCCCATTGGCACAAGTGTCACTCATCCAATGGCCGTGATGCGTTTATGAAATGTTGACACATGGACTGGCCCAAAAGTGGCCCATAAAGTTTAAATGGGCCGGCCCAACTAAAGGGCCACAAGATTTTGCGGTCCATAATGGGCCGACCCAGCAAAAGGCCCATGAGATTTTGTGAGCCATAATGGGGGGCCCAGCTAAAGGCCCACAAGTTTTTGCGGGCCATAATGGGTCGGCCCAGCTAAAGGCCCGCAAGATATTGCGGGCCATAATGGCCGGCCCAGCTAAAGGCCCCGATGACTTTGCGGACAATAATGGGCAGGCCCAGCTAAAGGCCCATGAGATTCCACTGCCCATAATGGGCCGGCCCAGCTGAAGGCCCAAAAGATTTTGATGACACTAGTAGGCCAACCCATTAACAGGCTGCCATGTTTTGGGTCAAATGCCGGCCCATATTTGATCCAGTCTATTAACAGTCTGCTACATTCCGGGCCTAATAGAGGCCCATATGAGATCCAGCCCATTAAAATCCTACCATGTTCTGGGCCAAATTACGGCCCAGATCAGGTCCGGCCCTTTGAGAGGCTTTGGGCTAAATTATGGCCCATATCAGATTCGGCCCGTCAACTGGATGCTATGCTTTTGGGTCCATTTGATAAAGGGCCATTTAGTAATTCGACCTGATATTAGTTTCGACCTGTTAAAGGCCCATTTAACATTCCGGCCCTATATATATTTCGGCCTGTTAAAAGCCTGTCATATAGTTGGGCCTAACTACGACCCCGTTTGCATCCGGCCTGCTCACAACCGATAATCTAATTGGGACAAACAAGGACCGAGACAATTTTGGCCTGTTATAAGCCCATGATTTGATTGGCACAATCATGGTCGGGGTCTATTTCGGCCTGCTGCCGGCCCGTGAGCTGTTTGGCACGTTTCAGGCCCAACCTACTTTTAGGCCTCCTAAAAGCCCATTGAGTTTTCCTGGGAAAATAGGGCCGGCAGTTTACTCGGCCTATTAAAGGTCCGAATCTACTAGTGGGCCAGTTTACATTTAGGCCTGTTAACGGACCAAGATGACGAGGTCCATGATGCGGATCATACATAGTGATTTGCATGACGGCCCGATTATGTATCGTAATTTTACGGTTTGGCCGGTTTACTGCGAAGACAGGATATATGTACAGTAAAATAACTGCAGCATCGTGAATAAGAAAAAATCCTAGACTATACAATAAAGATATTACGGCATATTACATCCACTGGGCATCTAAGTTCGCCACTATGATAATAAAGCACAAGCAGACAAAAGATCACCACTAGTGCAATTAAACACGCCGACAAAATGATATACAAAACCGACATCACTTCAATAGAGTTCAAGAAAGGTTAGCCCTGCTCGGAAGCTGCAGCGCAAGCAGCTGAGCAAGCTGATGAGACTGCACTTGTTTGACACTTATGTCCTCCACACTCTGAAAGATAGACAAGCAGACAGATGGCAGGTTTTGCACATATAAGTATCAGTGCTAACAATTCATCACATTTCTTACTAACGAATAAAGTGACACAGTTTAAAATAGCATTAACACAATATGGTATTGTTCAGGTCAAGACATGGCAGGAAATGACATTGTGAAGGAGTTGGGAGATTCACGACACCACTGGATTACAGATCAAGAACTCATAAGTATCAATGGTAAGTGTGCTACCAATTTACCCATTTCAGATTGGCAAAATAAGATCACTTGCTCTGTATAGTTTAATTTACATGGCATGAAGAAGGAACTTGGTTGTACAACTGAAAACTTAAATTGAGAAGGACAAACTTTTGTTTTTGAACTACATAATAAACTTTAAACATGCAATTTGATGCAAACACCAAAAATAAACAGCTGTTGTAGTCATTGAGGGAGTCCTGGATAAGGGGGTATCCGGACAGCCGGACTGTATACTTTGGCCCGACTGATGGACTATGAAGATACAAGACTCAGGACTTCGTCCCGTGTCTGGATGGGACTCTCCTTTGCGTTGAAGGCAAGCTTGGCGATTCGGATGTTAGATCTCCTTCTTTGTAACCGACTCCGTGTAACCCTAGCCTCCTCCGGTGTCTATATAAACCGGAGGGTTTAGTCCGTAGGACGACAACAATCATACCATAGGCTAGCTTCTAGGGTTTAGCCTCTATGATCTCATGGTAGATCAACTCTTGTAATACTCATATCATCAAGATCAATCAAGCAGGAAGTAGGGTATTACCTCCATCTAGAGGGCCCGAACCTGGGTAAAACAGCGTGTCCCCTACCTCCTGTTACCATTAGCCTTAGACGCACAGTTCAGGACCCCCTACCCGAGATCCGCTGGTTTTGACTCCGACATTGGTGCTTTCATTGAGAGTTACTCTGTGTTGTTGTAGCAAGGATCGATGGCTCCTTCGATCATCAACAACAACACGGTCCAGGATGAGACTTTTCTCCCCGGACAGACCTTTGTGTTCGGGGGCTTCGCACTGCGGGCCAACTCGCTTGGCCATCTGGAGCATATCGACAGCTACGCCCCTGGCTATCAGGTCGGGTTCGAAAACTCGAACTACACGGCCGATATCCTCGAAGACTTGATCTTCGACAGATTCAGGCCTACGCCAGGAGCGCCGAACAGTCACAACGAACACGGCTTAGATCTCCTATCAGACAATATTCAGGATATTGCACCTGTAGTAGCTCCGGACCTAAATCTGGAGTAGATCACATCGTCCGAGGATGGGTGGATTGTACGCACCTGGGCCCTTCGAATCCGATTGGGCTCCGGTAATGGAGTTTACCGCTGCAGATATCTTTCAGCACTCGCCCTCCGGTGACATGCTGAATTTATTAGGGTCTCCCTCTCTGTCAGGACACTCTTGGCCGAACTATGTCCGGCTCGAGTGGGAAGCAGGCGACGAGGAAATTCGTTACCCACCCATCACCCACTTCATTGCCACTGTGGACGATTTAACCGACGTACTTGACTTCGACTCCGAATACATCGACAGTGAGGACGATGATGCAGGAGAAGAACAGGAACCACCGCCCACGGGGCGCTAGACATCCACCTCCTCATATGATATATATATGGTGGACATGCCCAAAGAAACCAAGGGCGATGAGGCAATAGAGGATAACCCCTTAGGGAAGAAATCAAAGCATGGGTGTCATCGGCGCTGCTCTAAGCCCCGCCACAGCAATACCAACACAGTAGATGAAAACAATCCGGATGGTGCCAAAGATGAATACAATCCCGATCAGCCTGCCTTCGAGTAGGCAGGACAGGAAGACGGGCAAGTTAGCCTAGATGAACAGGCGACGGACGGATACTTGGAAGAGGACAACTACATGCCTCCCTCCGAAGATGAGGTGAGCCTTGGCGACGGTGAATTCGGCGTACCTAAGGATCCCGTAGAGTAGAAGCGCTTCAAGCGCCGGCTTATGGCCACTGCAAGAAGCCTGAAAAAGAAGCAGCAACAGCTCCAAGCTGATCAAGATCTGCTCACAGATAGATGGACTGAGGTCCTGGCAGCCGAGGAATACAGACTCAAGCGCCATACTAAAGGTTTCCCAAAGCACAAATTGCTACCTCAACTCGAGGAGGAGGTCCTGAAGCCCACACCCCGACGCCAATACATTCCGACCCGGGACAGTACGCAGAACCTCGACACAGCAAACATAAGCGTCACAAGAACAATAATGACACCCAAGACACGGGAGTAGACACCGGATCCCGCGACTCCCAGTCCGGTCAGCAGAAAAAGAAAAATCTGGGCCCATCTGGCCTGGACCGCATACTTGACCGCCCATGTCAAGTTCATGGTACCACAGGAACGGCAGCCAATCATACCAATAGAGAATGTCGGATCTTCAAACAAGCTGGCTGGTCACGAGCCGGAAACAATAAGAAGGGGTCCTAACGCAATAAAGACAACAAGGAGCCTAGACCATTAAACATTATACGACAAAGGAAATTTCTCCGCAAACCAACAAGGTGAACGTGATGAACACCATACACATCCTCAAATGGGAACGAATGTGTACTCTTCAGGACGTCGACTCAACAAAGCAAGTCGCCCTAGGATAAAAAATACGGCCGATCATCTTCGATCATACACACAGTCCAGCCTATTCCAATAGTGGCACTTCAGTTGCACTTATCCTCAACCCAACAGTTGGCGGGTTCCACTAGACACGAGCCCCTAGAGGCAGCAGCCCAAATTTGCTGCACTACGACACAGTGCACCAGATAAATATTGATCGCTCAAGGATCAGACTCGCTAAGAAACATCTTCTCAGGATGTTGTTCCGGGTACAAAGGTCAGTCTTACAGGCCCACCACCCTGGAGGTTGTCTTCGGATCACCAATCACCATGCCGAAGAGTCGGTCTTTGGCATCATCCCCCTATACGGTAACTATTACGTACTGCTAGGACGAACCGCGTTGGCTTGATACAATGCGGTACCAAACCGTGCCTATGGCAAGCTTAAAATACCAAGCCTACGTGACACATTCACAATTACGGGAAGGGCCGAACTCCACCCCATCACCGGAAAGTATACCGCCGCTGAGGTAGCGAGTTGTGCCTTTCTATCGAACCTCGATTCGACAGCCAACCCCACAGACACCAACAAAGGAGTCTGAGCTACTTTACAGCATGATAACCCGGCACGACCAGGCTCCAGCCAAGCACTCCTGCATAAGTTCGGGAGGGCCCCGCGGCTCAACCGCCCTATGACACACAAATGTCTCTAAACATTTTATTTCCAGTCTCACTTTTGCGTAGAACGGGACTGGCGATACGAAATCAACTTGGATGCACAAAGAGGGAACACATAAATATTCCCCAAGAAGACAATCCGGATACACTTCAGATTCACACACAACTTCCCCCCACCCGGTCTCAACAGGTTCCGCCATCATACCTCTTTTTATAAGCGTACACCGTACTCATACACATAGATGTGTCACTCGACTACAACATATAGAGTTATATGACACTTACTGGCTACCATTCCTCGTTGACACCTTTTTTGTCATAATGGCATCCGCACATTGTGCCATACACTAATACGCCAGGGACTTCATTGTACCCATAATATGGCAACAAAGTCCGACCACCTTCTCGGTCGCCCGGCACCCCGAACTTATAGCATTATATGCATCAACTCTGAATCATGTCTTGGGTCATTAGTTGGGTTTGCCCGGCTCCAATGTTTTGGTACCTTACGTTCCGCTCTATCGGCTAAGGTAGCGCTTGGAGAACTACTGCGATTGTGTCCTGGTTCTTTCGGACGAGCACCTCAGTAGAGAAAGCCGAAAACTGACTGTCATGATACGGCGAGAGCTAGTCAGCTGTTCGAGAGGTTGTAAAATCTTTAAGGATTCATTCCGCATAATGCCATAACAAATGCAGAGTGCGACGTATTGGTCTTCCGATCAGGTGCGGTTAGAGCCCCTCGTACGGTCTTCCGAACACCAGGGGCTGCACCTACCATACTCTAATTCCTATGGCTAAGTGAGAGTGATAAAGCCCTATAGTCTGATTGCCTGGTTCACTGTGCTGAACACATCCTTCATGGACCCAAAAATGGGATAAAGAGTGTTCAGGTTTGTCCCGAACACCCCTGTACTTTCTACGTGGGGGCAGAAGCTGATGACTGGCCAACTCTCAGGATTTATATATATCAAACGGCCGCACATGAGGAAAAACTTTTATATTAGAGGCAATACATAATGAAAGTGCCAGCGTTCCGCATTACAAAGGACAACATGACTGTCTTGAGGCTAATATAACGTCCTTGGTACATCGCTCCACCACAAGGCGAGCTCCTTTAAGGACACCATCATAATATAATTCGGGCTTGTGGTGCTCCTTACCCTCCGGCGGTCCCTCAGTCATCAGTTTTTCAGCATCAAGCTTCCCCTAGTGCACTTTTGCACGGGCGAACGCCATTCGTGCACCTTCTATATAGACCAACTGCTTAATAGCTTCGAGCCATGAATAAGCACTCACGATCCGCTTCACAAGCCCGAAGTAACTGGTTGGAATTGGCTCGGCGGGCCATAGCCGTACAAGTAAGTCCTTCATGGCTAGTTCGGCCGCCTGGTGCAGTTTGATTAGTTGCTTCAGCTGATCGACAAATGGCACCAGATAATTCGGCGCCAAATATTGCAACCAGAAATGCTTGTCCATAGTCTTCTTCTCCTCAGCTCGGTAGAATTGACCAGCATCGGATATGCTGCGTGGCAGATCCGCAAATGCCCCTGGAGAAATAAGATTTCAATTCATCGTCTCGCATCTCTCTTGTCACTACATAAAAATCGCTTTGAATAAGAAAAATCCTTATCGGCCGCAATCCTCCTTGAGGGGGTCCTGGATAAGGGGGTATCCGGACAGCCAGACTATATACTTTGGCCGAACTGTTGGACTATGAAGATACAGGATTGAAGACTTCGTCCCGAGTCCAGATGGGACTCTCCTTGGCGTGGAAGGCAAGCTTGGCGATTCGGATGATAGATCTCCTTCTCTGTAACCGACTCTGTGTAACCCTAGCCCCCTCCGGTGTCTATATGAACCAGAGGGTTTAGTACATAGGACGACAACAGTCATACCATAGGCTAGCTTCTAGGGTTTAGCCTCTCCAATCTCGTGGTAGATCAACTCTTGTAATACTCATATCATCAAGATCAATCAAGCAGGAAGTAGGGTATTACCTCCATCGAGAGGGCCCGAACCTGGGTAAAACATCGTGTCCCCAGTCTCCTGTTACCATTAGCCTTAGATGCACAGTACGGGACCCCCTACCCGAGATCCGCCGGTTTTGACACCGACATTGGTGCTTTCATTGAGAGTTCCATTGTGTCGTCGCGATAAGGCTTGATGGCTCGTCTCGTTGCCAGGGACAACATCACCTTTGGGGGAGCCCTGGCCTTAGGCCATAGTCTCCGGCTGGGCGGCTTCATCATGACCACCCAATCGGCTGTCGCGCCGACGATGACTTCTCAAGTCATCAAAAACAGCCTCCACGTCAATTCGAAATTCGCGAACAGATGAACCCAATGGAGCTCTCTTCCCTCAATGATCTCTTGGATCGCATTGCCGCCCGGGGCGTCGCCATGGACTATGACCGGATTGGGCTTAAACCCGACCAGAGGGAGATTTACTCTCCGTCGGTCACCCATGAGATAGCGGTACTGGAAGAGCATCATCTGAATTCTCCCTCTATTTTGAGGACGAACTATGTCTGGATTTCTGAGCTCTCTAAGCCGGACACCCGCCCGTGGGAGGACATGGCCCAAACCTCGAATTTAGAGTCGGGCAGTGGGCCGAAGATATTGGGCAACATCCCGGAGCCCGAGCTGTTAAACTCGGAAGCTTCTTGGCCCCTGGGTCTTGGATTGGGTCAGGATTCGAATCCAAAACCACCCACCCACCCAGATTTATTCAATCTTTTGCATATCAGACAAGAGCCCCAAGAGACAGTACATCATTATTGGGCCAGATTCCTCCTTGTGTTAAACAGGGCCAAGGACTGTCGCGAGGAAGATGCAATCTCCCTCTTTTGCAAAAATTGCACGGACAAAGGGATCCTCAATGGTATAAGTCGCCGTGACATAGTACACTTCGCTGACTTAGCGGCCATAGTGCAGAAATACTGCGCAATGGAAAGCACTTGGAAAACCCAAACAAACTTCTGGGACAATCCGGCTCTCGCTAAACCCTTCGTCCAAACTAAAAGGGCAAACTCTCGTAAGTTACCCGATTCAATTACAAAAAGACCAAAGCTTGATACAAGGTGTGGAACCGTATTGGAGGAATGGCTCAATGGGCCCTGCAAACTTCACAACACACCGGACGCCACGCCAACTCATAGCCTTAGAGCATGTTGGATACTCCGGCAGGTAGCGAAGAGCGGCGAGGATCTCCTCATAAACCATACAACAGAACAACATCCCGCCGGAAATAACAATACGGTATTGACAGTCTTCGAGACTTTCGCCTCAAGCAATAGGTGCAAGCGAGGTCAACACAGTCTCGCCGAAGTTTGCCACATGGCAACAATAAATCCATGGAATGGCACGGCTATAACCTATAACGCCAGTGACGAACCTCAATTCCGAACAGTCCGGGCACCAGCGCTTTGGTCCTTAGTCCAATCGTGGATGGCTTCCGGCTCACTAAAGTGCTCATGGATGGCGGAAGCGGACTAAACCTCATCTACGAGGAAACCCTCAACATGATGGAAATTGACAAGAACCGCATTGAGCGAAGCAGCACAACCTTCAGGGGAATCATACCTAGTCGGGAGGCATGATGTTCCGGAAAAATCACACTGGATGTGGTATTCAGCACACCGGAGAATTACAGGTCCTAAGAAATCACATTCCAAGTGGCCCCGTTCAGCAGCGGATACCACACCCTCTTAGTGCAGGACGCATTCACGAGCTTCCAAGCTATACCCCATTACGGGAACATGAAGCTCAAAATGTTCGGGCTCAATGGAATAATCACTCTAGCTAGTGATCCGGACATCGCACTCCGCGCCGAAAATAAAACTGCCGCACTAGCCCTGGAGGCATTATCAGAAGCCCTCGCAGCCGAAGAACTGACTACACTGCAAGCCACGATGGACAGAGACGACGTGATACTAGACAAGCGACCCAACTCCACCTCCTTCAAGCTCGCGGACGAGATAGTCAAATTACAGGTCCACCCAACGGACCCTACAAAGACAGCTTCCATTGGGACACAGTTGAACCCCACAGTAGACGCCGCACTGCGAGATTTCCTGCACGAGACTTGGGATATTTTCGCCTGGCATCCTTCAGACATGCCGGGCATCCCATGCAGGTTGGCCAATCACAGCCTCAATATTCTGAAAGGATACAAGCTAGTCAAACAGACTCTTAGGCGCTTCTCAAGATCCTAAGCGGCAAGCCATGGGAGAAGAGCTAGCCAAGCTACTCGAGGCCGGATTCATTGGAGATATAAAACATCTGGATTGGCTAGCAAACTTGGTAATGGTACCAAAGAAGGACAAATCCTGGCGCCTATGCGTCGATTTCAAGGACCTCAATAAAGCTTGTCCCAAGGATCCCTTCCCCCTCCCCCGCATTGATCAAATTATCGACGCCACCGCAGGACACGACACATTGTGTTTCCTCGACGCATACTCCGGATACCATCAGATCAAGATGGCAGAGTCTGACCAAGCCGCAACAACCTTCATTATGCCATACGGCCCCTTCTATTTCAATACAATGCCTTTCGGTCTCAAAAACGCCGGCGCAACCTATCAACACATGATTCAGACATGCATGTAAAAACAAATCGGCAAAATAGTAGAGGCTTACATAGACGATATGGTCATTAAAACAAGACATGTTGAAAATTTAATAGATGACTTGAGGCTCACGTTCGACAACCTCCAAACATATGACATCAAGCTCAACCCGGAGAAATGTGTCTTTGGTGTACCCTCCGGGAAATTGCTCGGCTTCATCGTTTCAAATAGAGGAATTGAAGCAAATCCGGAAAAAATCCGAGCTCTGTCATAGTTGGCTATCCCAACAGACCTCAAGCAGATCCAGAAACTAACTGGATGCATGGCTGCCTTAAGCCGCTTTATCTCCCGATTAGGAGAAAAGGCACTACCTCTTTATCGCCTTCTTCGATGCACCGAACACTTCGAGTGGACGGATGCGGCCACGACAGGACTGGAAGAAATAAAGGCCCTCTTGGCCACAAATCCAGCCCTGACCATGCCAAATACTGGAGAACCCATGCTATTATACATAGCTGCAACTCACCAAGTTGTGAGCGCAGTGTTCGTCGTCGAGCGAGAAGGAGACGGACACAGGTTCCCGCTCCAAAAGCTGGTATATTACGTGTCCACTGTCCTCACTCCATGCAAATCTCGGTACCCACACTATCAAAAGATAGCGTTCGCGGTCTTCATGGTATCCCGGAAGCTACGATACTACTTTCAAGAGTGATCGATTACAGTGGCCTCCGAAGTACCACTCAATGATATAATAAACAGCCGTGACGCCACGGGCCGAATTGCTAAATGGGCTATCGAGCTCCTTCAGTTCGACATAACATATAAACCATGGTGGGCCATTAAGTCGCAAGTTCTAGCTGACTTTGTCGCCGAATGGACAGAAGCTGAACTCCCTAAAGAGTACGGCACCTACTCCAATTGGATCATGCACTTCGACGGCTATAAAATGCTAGCTAGATTGGGAGCAGGTGTTGTCCTGACATCCCCCACCGGAGACATGGTTCTATACATACTCCAAATACTATACACAGACTCCTACAATGCAGCCGAATACGAGGCTCTGTTGCATGGTCTTCGGATGGCAGTCTCCATGGGCATCCAACGCCTCGAAGTGCACGGGGACTCAAATCTTGCAATATCTCAGATAAATGGAGACTTTGATGCCAAAGATCCGAAAATGGCAGCTTATCATAACGCCGTCCTCAAAATGTCAGCTCGGTTCGAGGGGCTCAAATTCCACCATGTGGTCAGAGAAAATAATCAAGCGGCGGACGTCCTCGCCCGCATTGGTGCTAAACGCGACCCCGTCCCACCTAATATATTCTTGGAAAGGCTGTTCAAGCCATCCGTGGCATGGGAAGGGGAGTCCAGCAATATTAGTCCGGCTCCGCATACAATCCCAGATTCCGAACCATCTGATGTAATCGGAGGCTCTGCCACCGAAATAACACCCTCGGCCCAAGAAATCATGGATATCATCGCCCCATGGACCGAGCCCTTCTTAGCCTACCTAAATAGGCAAGAGCTCCCTGAGGACCAAAATGAGGCACGTTGTATCGTGCGACGCTCTAAGGCCTACAAAGTCCACGAAGGAGAGCTCTAAAAGAAAAGTACCACCAGAGTGCTCCAAAGATGCATCTCCGAAGAGGAAGGGCGGCAGCTCTTATCCGAAATCCATTCCGGACTCGGTGGGCACCACGCTGCAGCTCGTGCACTTGTAAGCAAGGCCTTCTGCATAGGTTTTTACTGGCTGACAGCCCGAGCAGATGCATAGGACCTTGTCCAACATTTCGTTGGTTGCCAACTCTTCGCCAACCAGAGCCATATGCCCCCTACCGCTCTCCAAACAATCACCATAACTTGGCCCTTCGTGGTCTGGGGGCTGGATATGGTCGGACCTCTTAAAGGGGGAAGCCATAAGAAAAAATACTTACTGGTCATGGTGGACAAGTTCACCAAATGGATAGAAGCCAAACCAGTTAAAACGGCCGAATCCGGACCAATGATATACTTCATATCAGGGGTCGTACACCGTTACGGTGTCCCCCACAGCATCATCACTGACAATGGCTCAAATTTCACAGCTGATGAGGAGAAAACATGGTGCAGCAACATGGGCATTAAGCTCGATTACGCCTCTGTCTATCACCCCAAACAAACGGTCAGGTCAAACGTGCAAATGATCTCATAATGAGCGGCATCAAACCAAGACTAGTGCGATCCTTGAAGGAATCAGACACACACTGGGTCGAGGAGCTCGACTCCGTACTCTGGGGGCTGCGGACCACGCCGAATCGTACCACCGGATACACACCATTTTTATGGTGTACGACGCAGAAGCAGTGCTACCCTGCGACATAATCCATGACTGACCTCGCGTGCGCATGTATGAGGAGAAGGAAGCCAAACTAGATCGGCAGGACAACTTAGATGCTCTGGAGGAGGAGCATGACGTAGCAAAAGCCCGTTCCGCATTCTATCAGCAACAAGCTCGAAGGTATCAAAGTAGAGAAGTACGGGCCAAAACATACAACATTGGCGAACTAGTTCTATGCCTCCCCGAGAAGAAGAAGGACAAGCTCAAACCCAAGTGGGAGGGTCCCTTCATCATCGATAAAGTTCTCACTGGAGGAGCGTATCGTCTGTGGAACGCATCTGATAACAGACTCGAGCCGAACCCATGGAACGCGGCCAGACTCCGAAGATTCTACGCCTAATGCCGGACCCAGCGTTCGTCTCCTTACCTCCGCTTCTTGAATTATGTTCCCCTTTTTCCTTTATCGCCCTCTTTTCCTTTTAACATACAACCTTAAAAACTGTACAGATGCTTTGTAATCCGGCCGCACTACGTGTGCTCATTATACCTGGGGGGCTTCCTATACGAAAGCTAAATATAACTACTATAATGGCTTTTTTCCAGCCACATATGTTTTTTTAATATGCGCCTTTTCTTCAACATTATATGCATCGATATGACTTCAATTTTGGCCATGCTGGGTTGCCTAGCTCCTGTGTTTATGCCCTACGTTCCAGTTAATTTGGCTAGGGCATAAGGGGATTACCTCTGCGATTGTTACTCCCGGTTCAGCCGGATGTGTACCTCAGACTGGGTGAAGCCGAATGCTAGTGTTCTTAAGGGAATATTCGGTCGGTGAACAAAAGATGTTTTCGTTTATTACAACGTGAATCCCCAGATGTTTTGTTTCCCGTGTTTTTGTTCGCAGCTCGGACATGCACATCGATGCATGCGCACCCAGAGAAAGGAACCCCTAACGGAACTATTCTCTCTGGAAGATGTTTCTTACTATCCATGTAATATGACATAACTAGTTGGGTACTAGTCTGTTCAAGCACTTATGACCCTACGCATGGTTTCCATGCATACCCCGGTTTTTCATAACTGTGCGGGTATTCAGATACACACCAGACTGTTGGGTCCGGGGGCTGAAGTGAAAAGGTCCGCCATGACAAATGATTTTCAATCCGGCTAGGGACTACATAAGTCCATTCAAAGTACATAGTCACTTAGACTGGCTGTATTCTTCCTCTATACCATCCAATAGGCTGTCTAGATTACAATCCTGTTGGGAATACTTTGCGGCTAACGCTACTTGGTCATATACCAAACTTACGGGTATCTCTTGTACATATGCCCCCGCCGGTCCGACTTCGGCCATATGGTTCGGGTCAGCCTTGGTGTATCACGTCTTCACCATGGCCCACACTTCCCTCGCACCTTGTTGGCAGGCTGATATCTTCCATAACCGGAAGCGCTGCTGTGCTCCTTTGAGCATCTCCACAAGTTCGCCCATGCCTCCTGGCAGAGAAGCGGACAGCCACAAGGCCTGGGAAATACCCTGCATCACTTGTCGCGCTCGTTCGTGCAGTTGTGAAAGATCTTGGAGCATATCGCCTGCGGATCCGGGCATCTCATCTTCAGGACGGCCCGTCAGCATACCTGCAGATATAACTCTGTCAATGCGCTTCCTCGCCGAACTATACTACAGTTCGTTTAAGCACTTACTATAAATGCCGCGTCGAAGCCTCCTGTTCTCCTTTACTGAGTCGGCTAGCTGAGCCCAAACATCTTTTAATTCGACACTCAGTTGGATATTGGCATCTTGGAGATTATTTCTCTCTTGAATAGCCTTTGTCAGCACACGCTCGCCCGCCTTCAGCTGACTTCGCAGATGTGGCTCATTATCTTCCACAATCTTCGGATTCTCTCTGGGATTGTCTATAGTATCTTTTGTTAGATTTATAAACCGCTCCGAATAAATAACTGGTACAAGGTTAGTCTTACCAGAAGAGGCCCTTTTTTATTCCTCTTGTTCGGCAACAGCGACCTTCAGATGGGCCTTGCATTCCTCCAGTTCTTGAGATAAATGGGTATTCTTCTCTATAAGAACCTATGCATACAATGATCCTTAAATCAGTTGTGCCAACTGTTTCAAGTCTCAGGGGCTACTGCTACACATACTTATCAGATTTTCTTACCCGTATATCCTTCACATACTAGTCTGTTGCTCTGGCAAGTCCATCTTGAGCGGTGCGAGTATATGCGTCTCCGGAGTTGAAGGCATCAAAAGCCTCCTCGGAGAAAATATCATTGCGAAGTATGGCCCGTCTGCGACGGTGATTCATGGCACTCCTCACTTCGGAGTTTGAAGCGGAAAGCATGTCCGCATCCTCTGCAGGAGGGCAATTCGGTGTTGCCCCCACATCAGCCTCCACCTGTGAATCTGCTTCAGGAATCCGGCTGCTTGAGGCATGGCCGACAGGGGATCCGGATGTAGTCCGACGGATGTTTTTCCTGCCAGTACGCAATGCAAACTGTCACAATTTGGCAAAGATAATCACGGAGCAAGTCCAATTTGTACTTCTACCCCGATGTTTCAATTCTAACCGCCTTCCTCTTACGCCTGCCCAAACCGGATGCCTCTTGCAGATGAGCACCCGTGGGCTCGGCACGGCGTCCTGATGGCCGTTTCTGCAAAAATACAACATGTGCGCTCAAGGCACGGCATAATTCGGAATTTAGGGCTCCGGCTTTACTCACGTTCGACACCGGGAGCAGCCCGGGATAATCAGCAAGGACGGCCACTAAAGCACCGTCACGGCTTGCTTGATCAAATGTCCCGTCTACAAGCTCCACGGATATATCCAGATCTTCTTCGAGTCCGGGGTCGAGAGCTCGGCCAGGATCCTTTAGCTGTGGAGGTGGGCTGTCGAACTCTTCCACGGCCCTTCTCAGTTCATGCTTTGGAAATCGCAAGATAAATGACTGGTGACAAAGGACGCAGGTGTGAATGGAGTCGAGTAAAGGAATTACAGCTTACCCATCTTGCGGGTTGTACATGGAAAATCCATCCCGTGACTTAATGCAGAGGAACTCCTCTTATTCCACTTTGTACAAATCGGACAATATTTTCGCCAGTGCGGTAGAGGAGTTCGGACCTTTACGACCGCAGCGGGTGGCGTCGTCTTCTCTGTTGAAGTGCCACATTGGTTTCCCCCGATATTGAAGTGGCTGCACCCCCCGTATGATGCATATTGACATAACCTCTATCATTGTCAATCCTGATTTGGCCAATTTTTATCCGGCCCATCAGATAGAGGACCTCTCTGTCGTCTTCCTCCTGGGGGCTCCGCGGGCGCTAGTTTTTGCGTTTCTTCAGCGGGGCATTGGTAAACTCAGGAAGGCCCGTCTGGACTGGGTCCGGAAGGGGAACGTCATCTACATAAAACCACTCAGAGGGCAAGTCTTCGGATGCCTTCTTTGGAGTGCCGGGTAGGTATCCGGCCTGGGCGATGCGCCATATTTTGGCTCCGCCCACTTGATAAATAGATACCTCCTGATTGTGATGGATGAGGCAGAATAGCCTCTTCCATAACTCGAAATGAGCTTCGCAGCCCATGAAGAGCTCGCAGAAGGGAACATACCCTGCGATGTGCAGTATGGAGGCAGGAGTGAAGTTGTGCAGCTGGAGACCGTAGAACTCCAGGAGCCCGCAGAGGAATGGGTGGATTGGAAACCCAAGCCCTCTCAGCAAATACGGGACAAGGCATATCCGCTCCCCCCTAGATGGGTTCGGAAAGGTCTCTACCTGCTCCCCGCCATTATAGGTGGCTAGTCCGGCTCGGACGGGGACCATGTATGCAGGTGGAAGGAACCCCTGGGTCTGCAACTCCACTAATCGGCTATGAGGGACAGAACACTTTTCCCAATCGCCTGGCTTAGAGCTAAGGGTGCGAGAGGAGGAGCTTCGGCGGCCAGCCATGATGGAATGGCTTTTCCCGGGCACGCTCGGTTGAATGCTTGCTGGGAGGAAGATGGTGTGATTTGGATCTGAGGATCCCCGTCTCTTCAAATAGGCGGTTGGCTTACAGGGTCAGGGTGGAAAATGTAAAAATGCCCCGACTTCTCGTATTCGCTTGGCACATGGAGATAGCCATTATTGAAACACATAAGCCGAGGAGTATGACATTAATGGAAGCCGGACACTATTCGCCACGACAGGTACTCTGGATTTGGATAAGAACCCACCTTGCAATGCCGAAGAAAATATGCGCGCCGGACTCATCGTCATTGAAGCCTGGTTCGGGGGCTACTGAGGGAGTCCTGGATAAGGGGGTATCCGGACAGCCGGACTATATACTTTGATCAGAGTGTTGGACTATGAAGATATAGGATTGAAGACTTCGTCCTGTGTCCGGATGGGACTCTCCTTGGCGTGGAAGGCAAGATTGGCGATTCGGATGATAGATCTCCTTCTCTGTAACTGACTCTGTGTAACCCTAGCCTCCTCCGGTGTCTATATAAACCGGAGGGTTTAGTCCATAGGACAACAACAATCATACCATAGGCTAGCTTCTAGGGTTTAGCCTCTCCGATCTCGTGGTAGATCAACTATTGTAATACTCATATCATCAAGATCAATCAAGCAGGAAGTAGGGTATTACCTCCATCGAGAGGGCCCGAACCTAGGTAAAACATCGTGTCCCCAGTCTCATGTTACCCTTAGCCTTAGACGCACAGTTCGGGACCCACTACCCGAGATCTACCGGTTTTGACACCGACACTCCTCGCCTCCTGAATGTCCTTCAGACCACCTTGGGCTTCATCCCGAGCATCATTTGCGGCTTGCAGAGCCTGGGCGAGTTCGGATTCTTTCCCTGATAGACTCTGCTCCAAGGTCTCGCTTTTCTTCACAGCCTCCTGGAGCTCTCGTTCATCTTTAATGACCCTGGCCTCGTGTTTCTCGCGTAGAGCCTGCTCCGCGGAGGCCTTCTTTTCGACTTCGGCCACAACCCTTTTAAGCACCTCAATTTTAGCACTCGCTCCTAGAACACACAATACAAATAAATTCATTGGGCACAATTACTCATTTGTGCTAAACTTGTCAAGATTTCGACTTACCTTGCTTGTCCTCCAACTGCTTCTTCACTCGGCCAAGTTCTTCTTCTTCACTCGGACTGCACAAATCTAATCTGCTGACATATTTCGTAGCGTGACATCATGCCACGGCTAAGCCTTTATTCGAATCGTTTTACTGTCCCACCTCAGCGCGTTTAGCGAGGGGGTTTCCTTGGCACATCTTGTTAAAGAAGAGATCGTGTCCCCTTATTCCGGGATTCTCATCAATACAGGCGTGGGTAACCCAACTGCGCCATTAATCATGGCGTTTGGGAGATAAGCGAGTTTTACTAGGCTGGTGGGGGTACATAGTTTCGTCCGCCCATATAAGGGGATAAGGATCCACTCTTTCCATTTACGCCTTCTTCCTCCTTTGCTTATCCATTTCCGCGCACTCGAGCTCCAGCGCCCAAGCCCGCACTTCCCACCTCAACCTTCTCCAGCCATGTCCGGAGCGGGAGGCAGATTGATGGCTTCCTCCATCACGGAGGGGCAAATCAAAAAGTTGAGGAAAGCCAGATACTTGTCCAACAACATTGCGCACCGGCTCCCAGATGAGGGGCAGCTCATCCCCACCCCTAGGCCCCATGAGAGGGTGGTGTTTCTCCCCCATTTCCTCCGCGGACTGGGCTTCCCACTCCACCCATTTGTCCGGGGGCTCATGTTCTACTATGTCCTGGATTTCTACGATCTGGCCCCGAACTTCATCCTCAACATCTCGGCGTTTATCGTCGTGTGCGAGGTATTTCTCCGCATCAAGCCCCACTTCAGGTTATGGCTGAAGACCTTCAATGTCAAGCCGAAGGTAGTGGGCAGCCAGCAGGCGGAGTGTGGAGGCGCCATGGTGGGCAAGATACCCAACGTCACATGGCTCGAGGGCTCCTTTGTGGAAACCATCAAGGGGTGGCAATCGGGGTGGTTCTAAATCACCAAGCCGCGCGACCCTGAATGGGCGGCGGCCCCCGAATTCTGATCTGGCATCCCCACTCGGCTCACCTCTTGGAAAGAGACGGGTCTGTCGTGGGGTAATTTGGAAGAGGTGACCGGTCTCCAAACCTGTGTCCAAAACCTGATGGACAAGAAGGTTAAACTTGTCAACGTAGTCCAGGTCATGCTCTTCCACCGGATCCTCCCGTGTCAACGACGTGCTTTCAACTTGTGGGAGTTCGACCCGGCCCAGCACCAAACTTTGTCCAGGCTCTTCGACACAACGCACGAAGACGCCTGGAAGGTGCTATTTAAGGGCTCCGAGGTTTCCCCTCCAATTTCCAAGGATCGCAGATTCTGCGTGAAGCGCCAAGCCAGCACGGTAAGCTTGTTTTACCCTTTATAGGATACTTGTTTTTTCATAGTTTGATTCTATGCGGGAACTAAGCTCCCGCTCCTTTGATAGGACTGGAAGAGGATGTCCGGACAGATCGACTGTCCGGCTCCTTTGCCCGAAGGGCCAGCAGACGCCCGCTTGGCAAAGCTGCTGGTTCTGGCACCTCGGGTGGTGCCGGAGAAGAAGGCCAAGAAGAAGGCCACGGGAACTCGAAGGAGCTCCCGGCGCCCAGTGGTGTCGGACTCATCGCCCGACGACCCAAAAGCGCACTCCTCCTCCGAAGACGACGAGGAGGAAGAAGAAGCCTCTCCCCCTCCAACGGGGGGAGGAAAGAAAAGGAAGGCCGCCCCAACTAGGGAGGCCGGAGGGTCCAAGAAGGGAAGACCCTTCTTCCGGACTACGCCTCCGACGCCGAAGACGGCAGAGAGGAGTGGCCATCCAGGGCCAAGCCCCTGGCAACATCGTAAGTATCCGGATACCAGAATAACTCATGGCATTCCTTTAGTGCAGAGTATCTTCTAATGCCAAACATAATCATGCAGTCCGCCCAAGGCCCAGCTCGACGCTTCGTCGAGCGAATCCCTGGATTCGTCAGATGTGAATAGTCTTTGACTCCCGACCGCTACCGCCCCTCGCCCCATGGACAATGCCGAGGCGGAGTCCCAAAAGGGGACGGGCCAGGAGGAGGTAGCCCCGGAAGCGCCACAAGGCGACCTTCCGGATTCTAGGCGCAAAGGGAGCAAAACCCCAAAGGGCTCTAAGTCCGGTACTGGGCCGGACGCCGCACCGGAACCTTCAGTGGTTCCGGAGTCCGGCAGGCGGCCCCTTCATAAGAAGGGCAAGCCTACGACGCCGGTGACCTCCGTCCAACCGGAGGCACCGGATAATTTGCTGGAGGTGCTCAACGGCGCCTCCATCAACGAGGAGCACCACACTATTATGAGTGCGGTGATCCAGAAGGTTCAGTCCACCAAGAGCGGGCTGACAGAAGCCTGTGCCAACCTTTTAACAGGCTTTGAGGTATGTATTTAAAACATGTAAAAATGTTACCGCATAGACAGTAGCTCTTGATGCTCAGTTTGGTGTTCGGAAAGAAAAGCCGGACTGAGGATCTAAAAAGATATACGCAGGAGTCTAACATAAATATGTCTGTCGGTGCCAAAACCGGCGGATCTCGGGTAGGGGGTCCCGAATTGTGCGTCTAGGCGGATGGTAACAGGAGACAAGGGACACGATGTTTTTACCCAGGTTCGGGCCCTCTCGATGGAGGTAAAACCCTACTCCTGCTTGATTAACATTGATGATATGGGTAGTACAAGAGTTGATCTACCACGAGATCAGAGAGGATAAACCCTAGAAGCTAGCCTATGGTATGATTGTTGTTCGTCCTACGGACTAAAACTCTCCGATTTATATAGACACCGGAGAGGGCTAGGGTTACACAGAGTCGGTTACAATGGGAGGAGATCTTCATATTGAATCGCCAAGCTTGCCTTCCACGCCAAGGAAAGTCCTATCCGGACACGGGACGAAGTCTTCAATCATGTATCTTCATAGTCCGGGAGTCCGACCAAAGGTCATAGTCCGGCCATCCGGACACCCCCTAATCAAGGACTCCCTCAGTAGCCCCTGAACCAGGCTTCAATGACGACGAGTCCAGCGCGCAAATTGTCTTCGATATTGCAAGGCTGGTTCCTCCTCCGAATACTTCATAGAAGACGTTGAACACAAGGATAGTGTCCGGCTCTGCAAAATAAGTTCCACATACCACCGTAGAGAGAATAATATCTGCACAAATCTAATCTGCTGACGTATTCCGCAGCGTGACATCACGCCACGGCCAAGCCTTTATTCGAATCGTCTTACTGTTCCACCTCAGCGCGTTTAGCGAGGCGGTTTCCTTGGCACGTCTTGTCAAGGCAGAGATCGTGTCCCCTTATTCCGGAATTCTCATCAATACGAGCGTGGGTAACCCAACCGCGCCATTAACTGTGGCGCTTGGGAGATAAGCGAGTTTTATTAGGCTGGTGGGGGCTTATAGTTTCGGCTGCCCATATAAGGGGATAAGGATCCACCCTTTCCATTTACGCCTTCTTCCTCCTTTGCTTATCCATCCCTGCGCACTGGAGCTCCAGCGCCCAAGTCCGCACTTCCCACCTCAACCTTCTCCAATCATGTCCGGAGCGGGAGGTAGATGGATGGCCTCCACCATCACGGAGGGGCACATCAAAAAGTTGAGGAAGGCCGGATACTTGTCTAACGACATCGCGCACCGGCTTCCAGATGAGGGGCAACTCATCCCCACCCCTAGGCCCCATGAGAGGGTCGTGTTTCTCCCCCATTTCCTCCGCGGACCGGGCTATCCTCTTCACCCATTCGTCCGGGGGCTCATGTTCTACTATGGCCTGGACTTCCACAATCTGGCCCCGAACTTCATCCTCAACATCTCGGCGTTCATCGTCGTGTGTGAGGTCTTCCTCCGTATCCAGCCCCACTTCAGCTTATGGCTGAAGACCTTCAATTTCAAGCCGAAGGTTGTGGGAGGCCGACAAGCGGAGTGCGGAGGCGCCATGGTGGGCAATATAGCCAATGTTACATGGCTCGAGGGCGCCTTCATGGAAACCATCAAAGGGTGGCAACCGGGGTGGTTCTACATTACCGAGCCGTGTGACCCTGAATGGGCAGCGGCCCCCGAATTCCGATCTGGCATCCCCACATGGCTCACCTCATGGAACGAGACGGGCCTGTTGTGGGGTAATTCAGCAGAGGTGACCGGACTTCAAACCTGCGTCAAAGACCTGCTCGACAGGAAGGTTAAACTCGTCACCGTAGTCCAGGTCATGCTCTTCCGCCGGATCCTCCCATGTCAACGACGGGCTTTTAATCTGTGGGAATTCGACCCGGCCCAGCACCAAACTCTGTCCAGGCTCTTTGACACAACGCACAAAGATGCCTGGAAGGTGCTTTTCAAGAGCTCTGAGGTTCACCCTCCCATTACCGAGGATCGCGGATTCTGCGCGAAGCGTCAAGCCAGCGCAGTAAGCTCAATTTACCCATCACGGGGTATTTGTTTTCCATAGTTTGACTCCATGCGGGACCTAAACTCCCATCCCTTTAACATGATTGGCAGAAGAAGGCCGGACAGATCAACTGTCCGGCTCCTTTGCCCTAAGACCCAGCGGACGCCCGTTTGACAAAGTTGCTGGTTCCGGCACCCCACATGGTGCCGGAGAAGAAGGCCAAGAAGAAGGCCACGGGGACTCGAAAGAGTTCCCAACACCTGGTGGTGTCGGATTCATCGCCTGACGACCCCGAAGCGCCCTCCACCTCCGAAGACGAGGAGGAGGAAGAAGAAGCCTCTCCCCTCCAACGGGGGGAGGAAAGAAAAGGAAGGCCACCCCAACTGGGGAGGCCGGAGGGTCCAAGAAGGGGAGGACCCTTCTGCCGGACTACGCCTCCGATGCCGAAGACGGCGGGGAGGAATGTCCATCCAGGGTCAAGCCCCTGGCAAAATCGTGAGTATCCGGATACCAGAATAACTTATAGCGCTCCTCTACTGTATGGCACCTTCTGACGCCGAATTCAATCATGCAGTCCGGCCAAGGCTCAGCTCGGCGATTCGTCAAGCGGCTCCTTGATTCGTCGGATGTGAATAGCGCTTCACTTCCGACGTCCTCCTCCTCTCTCCCTACGGACGACGCCGGGGTGGAGTCCCAAAAGGGACTAAACCAGGAGGAGGTGGTCCTGGAGGCGCCGCAAGGCGACCTCCCGGACTCCAGGCCCAGAGGGGGTAAAGCCCCAGAGGGATCTAAGTCTGGCCATGGGCCGGACACCGTTCCGGAACCAACAACGGTTCCAGAGTCCGATCGGCGGCGCATTCGCAAGAAAGGCACGCCTACGACGCCGGCGGCCTCCGTCCAACTAGAGACGCCAGACAATTTGCTGGAGGTGCTCAACGACGCCTCATCGACAAGGAGCACCGCACTGTTATGAGTGCGGTGATTCAGAAGGTTCAGTCTGCCAAGAGCGGGCTGACAGAAGTATGTACCACCCTGCTAACAGGCTTTGAGGTATGTATTCAAAACATATAAAAATGTTACCGCATAGACAATAGCCCCTGATGCTCAGTTTGGTGTTCCAAAAGAAAAGCCAGACTGAGGATCTAAAAAGATACACGCAGGAGTATAATATAAATATGTCAATATGCGAATGCAGGCTGCGCTGCTGACCTCTGCCGCACTGACTGCGGAGGTCGACGCATTGAAGCAGAACCTCGAGCGGTCCGAGAACGAGCTCAGCCATGCCAAGAAGCAGCTCGAGGACAAGGAGGGTATGTAATACCGTACGTAAATGTATATAGAAATACCTGGTTGCAAATAATGACAGGACCAACGTGAATGTTGCAGGGGCCACAACTCAGGTGGCAACCCTGAAGGAATCGCTTTCCAAGGCTGAAGACAGTGCGGCCATGGAGCACTCAGAGCGAGAGAAGCAAGAGGCGCAGGCGGCGTAGGTGCGGCAAGAGATCGATGCTCTTGTGAAAAAACATGAGAGGTTAGAGCTTGACTCGAAGACTCGGGAGTCCGAGCTTGCCTCGACACTTGAAAGCGCCAAATCTGCCAAGGGCGAAGCCCAAAAAGCCCTCCAGGAGATTGAGGCGATGAAAAATATTGCGGCGGGTAAGGCATTCTTTATGCAAAGCAAGCATGTGAAAGTAAATTACCTGTTACTTACCCGAATCCAGAGCTCTCCAGGAGCATTCGCAGATCTGCCCCGCAGTGTATCCGATGCTGCCGCATTCTACTGGGCCAAGGAAGGAAGCTCGACGGAGAAAGTGTTCTGGTCCCAGTATGCTGAGGCCGGACACCCGGGGCCCTTGACCGACCAGCTAAAGCAGCTGGTCGAGCTTCATAAGGCAGCCGAACAGGCCATGAAGGTCCTGATAGGCCGACTGTGGCCTGGTGAGGTCTTGCCTTTGAGCTACTTTGGGCTGGTGCGGCGGCTGGTGGATGCCTGTCCACGGCTTGAAGTTATCAAGCGTTTCGTGTGTATCGAGGGCACCCGTAGGGATTTTGCCCGTGCTAAAGTGCACTGGGGCAAGCTAGATGCTGAGAAGCTGGTGAAGGATGGGCCACCGAAGGGGAAGGAGCATCGCAAGCCCGAGATGTATTATGAGGGCGTCCTGAAGGGTGCCCGTCTTGTGGGGGAGGAATGTACCATGGATGTAATTTTTGAGTAAACTCGCTCATGTTTATCCTGTGCGCTGAAAACTTGTTCATATGCACTAAGCAACGCTTTCTGAATTTAAAATATTACCTTCTGTGCGGCCATTTATGAAATCTGAGAGATGCAAGTCATCGGCTTCTACCCCCATGCCACGAGTGCTGGGGTGTTCGGGATAAACCTGAGCGCTCTTCTTCCCATTCTTGGGTCCATCTAGGAAGGCACTCAGCACAACGAACAAGGCCATCGGACTTATAATGCTTTATCACTCTCACTTAGCCATAGAATTCTATAATTTTAAATTTTGGCGAAGCCCCTAGTATTCGGAAGACCGAGTTCGGGGCGCTATCCACGCCCAGGCTAGATAAATCCGGCTCCTCGCTCTAAGCGGCATTAGTCTTTAGGGACTCGAAAAACCTCGCCAAAAGTGACCGGTCTCTCGCAGTATCATGACGGTCAGTTTTAGCTTTCTCTACTGAGGTGTTAACCCAACTCAACTGGGGCACAATCGCAGTAGTTCTCCCAGCGCTACCTTAGCCAACATTGCGGAACGTAAGGTACCAAAACATGGCAGCCGGGCAAACCCAACTATTGAGCCAAGACATGATTCGGAGCCGATGCATATAATGCTATAAGTTCGGGGTGCCACACTCATGAGAGTGTTCGGTCTTCTCACACCGTATTATGGGGTGCTTAAGCCCCTGGTGTATTGGCCGTACCAAACTGTATGGTTGCATAGTGTCATGACTGAACATGTTTGTATAAAAATAAATGAATACAATAATAGATAAGAGCTATGTATTGTTTATTAAAAAGGGCTGATATGAAAGCAGAACAATACAAATAGTGTGATAAGAAAGAGATGGGGTTATTTGACATGTCCCCCCCAGGGGCAAGCTGCGAGATCTTAAGTAAAACAGGTATTTAGCTCGTTATAGAGACCACCTGGACATTTGACATGGCTTGTTGTCTCACTGGCTGTTGCATCGTGTGTTCGGCGAGTGTATTGCCGGATAGGCCTTCCGGATAGTTGGGTCCTGAAAGGATATATAAAAAAGGAAACGGCTGAATAGGGAGCCCCTAGTGCGGTTGAGCCGCATTCTGGGCGTGCGGTGGTTGTGCCCCTCCCCTTATGCCCATGGTATTTCCAAAGCATAATTATGTACGCGTGGTACCGCTATCGCCGTCTGGCGAGGGCTGGGGTTGGGGCCGCACAGCTATGCTTGCTCGGAACGTGCCAGCCGGTTTTGTTGTAGGTTACTTCGGGCGCGCTTGACGTTGTCCGGACGTTTAACACCCAGATTGGAGAATTGCCTTGAGAGGCTACTTTGTACTTCCGCCGCCAGGGCCGCCGTGTGCTCCTCCGTTCGGAGAGAGCGTTCGGTGTTTCCATTGACCGTAATGACTCCGCGAGGGCCTGGCATCTTGAGCTTGAGATATGCGTAGTGCGACACCGCATTGAATTTTGCGAATGTGGTTCGTCCGAGCAGGGCGTGATAGCCACTGCGGAATGGGACTATGTCGAAGATTAACTCTTCACTTTGGAAATTATCCGGGGATCCGAAGACCACTTCGAGTGTAACCGAGCCTGTACAGCTGGCTTCTACACCTGGTATGACGCCTTAAAGGTTGTCTTTGTGGGTTTAATCCTTGAGGGATCTATACCCATTTTTTGCACTGTATCCTGATAAAGCGGGTTCAGGCTGCTGCCACCGTCCATGAGGACTCTAGTGAGGTGAAATCCGTCAATGATTGGGTCTAGGACCAATGCGGCGAATCCACCGTGACGAATGCTAGTGGGGTGGTCCCTTCGATCAAAAGTGATCGGGCAGGAGGACCATGGGTTGAACTTCGGGGCGACTGCCTCCAACGCATAGACGTCCTTGAGAGCACGCTTCCGCTCCCTTTTGGGGATATGTGTTGCTTATACCATATTCACCATCCGCACTTGCAGGGGGAAGCCCTTCTGTCCTCCGTTGTTCGGCGGCCGGGGCTCCTCCTCATCATCGCTATGCAGCCCCTTATCTCTGGTTTCGGCACTTAACTTGCGTGCCTGCTTGAACACCCAACAATCCCTGTTGGTGTGGTTGGCTGGTTGTTCGGGGGTGCCGTGTATCTGGCACGAGCGATCGAGTATCCGGTCTAAACTGGATGGGCCCGGAGGGTTTCTTTTGAATGGCTTCTTCCACTGACCAGGTTTAGAGCCTCTGAATCCGGCATTAACTGCCGTATCCTCAGTATTGTCGCCGTTAATGCGGCGCTTGTGCTTGTTGCGATGTGACCTGCCATTGTTGTCCTTGGTATCCGAATTGCCAGGGCTCTTGGTTATGTTATTGCTACGAGCTAGCCAGCTGTCTTCTCCCGCGCAAAAGCAGGTCATGAGTGTCGTGAGGGCTGCCATAGATTTCGGCTTTTCCTGTCCTAGGTGCCGGGCAAGCCATTCGTCTCGGATGTTGTGCCTGAAGGCTGCAAGGGCCTCTGCGTCCGGACAGTCGACTATTTGATTTTTCTTGGTTAGGAACCGTGTCCAGAATTGTCTGGCCGATTCCTCTGGCTGCTGGATTATGTGGCTTAGGTCATCGGCGTCTGGTGGTCGCACATAAGTGCCCTGGAAGTTGTCAAGGAATGCGGATTCCAGGTCCTCCCAGCAACTAATTGACTCTGCTGGCAGGCTGTTAAGCCAATGCCGAGCTGGTCCTTTAAGCTTGAGCGGGAGGTATTTGATGGCGTGTAGATCATCACCACGGGCCATGTGGATATGAAGGAGATAATCCTCGATCCATACCGCGAGATCTGTTGTGCCATCGTATGATTCGATGTTTACGGGTTTAAAACCCTCGGGGATTTGATGATCCATTACTTCGTCTGTGAAGCATAGTGGGTGTTCGGCGCCCCTATACTGGCCTATATCGCGACGTAGCTCGGATGAGCTTTGTCTGTTGTGTTCGGCCTGGCCGTATTTATCATATACGGCGTGACGGTTATCTTCACGTGACATGGGGCGCCCACGCGATCCATAGATCGATCTTGTTTGCCTTGCCTTATCCTCCAATATGTCTTGCAGGTCTGTTGCGTTTCCCCGTGCTTTGGTATTTTTGGAGCGGAGCCGGGGTGTGGCTTGAGTTGAGGGCCGAAAGGCTTCTCTGTCGCAGCCACGGGGTGGCCGGTCGGGCACATCGTACGCTGGTGATGTAGGTTTAGTTGCTTCCTCCTCTAGTTGGGGTAGCAGCCTGTGCTTTGGGTAGCTCTTGGAGGGGCGTTCGAGTTTATACTCTTCGGCCGCCAGGACTTCAGTCCATCTGTCGGCTAGCAAGTCTTGGTCAGCTCTAAGCTGCTGCTGTTTTTTCTTGAGGCTGCTTGCCTTGGCCATAAGTTTGTGTTTGAAATGCTCTTGTTCGATGGGATCCTCTGGGATGACGAATTCGTCGTCGTCGAGGCTTGCCTCGTCTTCGGAGGGAGGCATATAATCGTCGTCCTCGACCTTCCTGTCTGCCGCTCTCTCATGAGGGCTGGCTCCTCCGTCCTCCTGCGCCGAATCTTGCTGGAGAGGGTTGTCTTCGGCCATGTCCGGGGTGTTGTTGTCTCTAGTGCTGGACTTGCCGTTTTTGCTTTGGCGGGATTTAGAGCGGCGCCGCTGACGTTGGTGCTTGGGTTGCTTCTTGGAGGGGTCGTCCTCTGTTTTTTCATCGCCATCCCCTGCTTTGGGGGTGTCCACCATGTATGTGTCATACGACGACGTGGCTTTCCAGTGCCCTATAGGTGCTGGTTCTTGGTCGTCTCCTTCATCGGCGTCCACGCCGTCGATGTCTTCGGAGTCAAAGTCGAGCATGTCAGTTAGCTCGTCGACAGTGGCTACGAAGTGGGTGGTGGGTCGGTTTCGAATTTCTACATCGTCCGCATCCCAACCTTGCTGACCATAGTCCGGCTAGGGCTCTCCTGACAAAGACAGAGACTTTAGTGAATTCCGGATATCGCCAAAGGGCGAGTGCTGAAAGACGTCCGCGGCGGTGAATTCCATGATCGGAGCCCAATAGGGTTCGATCGGAAGGGGTGCGGAAGATTCGGAGTCCGGCACCTTGGAGTCACAGGCCTCGCAAAGGGCTAGGCTGGTATTCGGCTCTATCGCCGTAGAGATTGCGGCTCCTGAGGCGGCGTCCAACCGTCCGTCCCCGACTGGTGCAGTCGGCTCCGAGCTAATGGTCGGAGCGGACACCTGAGCAGCGCTCTGGGCGCTGTCCGGCGGCAGAGCTAGATCATGCCCATTGTGACAGTGCGGTGCGCTCGGCCGTGGCTCGAATCCGCCGAAGATCAAGTCCCCGCGGATGTCGGCCGTGTAGTTTAAGCTTCCAAACCTGACCTGATGGCCAAGGGCGTAGCTTTCGATCTGCTCTAGATGGCCTAGCGAATTGGCCCGCAGTGCGAAGCCGTCGAATACGAAGATCTGTCCGGGGAGAAAAGTCTCACCCTGGACCGCATCATGGTTGATGATCGAAGAAGCCATCGGGCCTAAAGGTGACGACATAGAGGAACTCTCAATGAAAGCACCAATGTCGGTGTCAAAACCGGCGGATCTCGGGTAGGGGGTCCCGAACTGTGCGTCTAGGTGGATGGTAAAAGGAGACAAGGGACACGATGTTTTTACCCAGGTTCGGGCCCTCTCGATGGAGGTAAAACCCTACTCCTGCTTGATTAATATTGATGATATGGGTAGTGCAAGAGTTGATCTACCACGAGATCAGAGAGGCTAAACCCTAGAAGCTAACCGATGGTATGATTGTTGTTCGTCCTACAGACTAAAACTCTCCGGTTTATATAGAAACCGGAGAGGGCTAGGGTTACACAGAGTCGGTTACAATGGGAGGAGATCTTCATATCGAATCTCCACGCTTGACTTCCACGCCAAGGAAAGTCCTATCCGGACACGGGACGAAGTCTTCAATCTTGTATCTTCATAGTCCGGGAGTCCGGCCAAAGGTCATAGTCCGGCCATCCGGACACCCCCTAATCCAGGACTCCCTCAATGTCAATATGGGAATACAGGCTACACTTCTGACCTCTGCCGCACTGACTGCGGAGGTCGATGCATTGAAGTAGAGCCTCGAGCGGTCCAAGAACAAGCTCGGCCTTGCCAAGAAGCAGCTCGAGGACAAGGAAGGTAGGTAGTACCTTATGTAAGTATATATAAAAATACCTGGTTGCAAATAGTGACAGGACCAACGTGAATGTTATAGGGGCCACAACCGAGGTGGCGGCCCTGAAGGAAGCGTTGTCCAAGGCCGAAGACAATGCGGACATGGAGCACACCGAGCGAGAGAGACAAGAGGCGTGGGTTGCGGAGGTGCGGCAAGAGCTCAATGCTCTTGTGAAAAAACACGAGAGTTTAGAGCTTGACTAAAAGACTCGAGAGTCCGAGCTTGCCTCGGCGCTTGAGAGCGCCAAATCCGCCAAGGCCGAAGCCCAAAAGGCCCTCCAGGAAAATGAGGCGATGAAGAAGATAGCGGCGGTTAAGGCATTCTTTATGCAAAGCAAGCACGTGAAAGTGAATTACTTGTTACTTACCCGAGTCCGGAGCTCCGTAGGAGCATTTGCAGATCTGCCCTGCAGTGTGTCCGCCGCCGCTGCATTCTATCAAGCCGAGGAAGGGAGCTCGACGGAGAAGGTGTTCTGGTCCCAGTATGTTGAGGCTGGACACCCGGTGCCTTTGAGCGACCAGCTAAAGCAGCTGTTCGAGCTCCATAAGGTAGCCGAACAGGCCATGAAGGGCCTAATAGTCCGGCTATGGCCTTGGGAGGTCCTGCCTGGGCGCTACTTTGGGCTGGTGAGGCTGCTGGTGGATGCCTGTCCACGGCTTGAAGTCATCAAGCGCTCCGTATGCATCGAAGGCACCCGTAGGCCCCTTGCCCGTGCTAATGTGCACTGGGGCAAGCTGGATGCTGAGAAGCTGGTGACAGATGGGCCACTAGAGGGGAAGGAGCATCGCAGGCCCGAAATGTATTATGAGGGCGTCCTGAAAGGTGCCCGCCTAGTGGCGAATGAATGTACCAGGGATGTAATTTTTTAGTAAACTCGCTCGTGTTTATCCTGTGCGCTGAAAACTTGTTCATATGCGCTAAGCAACGCTTTTTGAATTTAAAATATTACCTTCTGTGCGGCCGTTTATTAAATCTGAGAGATGCAAGTCGTCGGCTTCTACCCCCGTGCCACGAGTGCTGGGGTGTTCGGGATAAACCTGAGCGCTCTTGTTCCCATTCTTGGGTCCTTCGAGGGAGGCGCTCAGCACAACGAACAAGGCAATCGGACTATAATGCTTTATCACTCTCACTTAGCCATAGAATTCTACAATTTTAAATTTTGGCGAAGCCCCTAGTATTCGGAAGACCAAGTTCGTAGCGCTATCCACGCCTAGGACGGACAAAGCCAGCTCTTCGCTCTAAGCGACATAAGTCTTTAGGGACTCGAAAAACCTCTCGAATAGCGACCAGCTCTCGCCTTATCATGACGGTCAGTTTTAGCTTTCTGTACTGAGGTGCTTAACCCAGCTCAACTGGGGCACAATCACAGTAGTTCTCCCAGCGCTACCTTAGCCGATATAGCGGAACGCAAGGTACCAAAACATGGGAGCCGGGCAAACCCAACTATTGACCCAAGACATGATTCAGAGCCGATGCATATAATGCTATAAGTTCAGGGTGCCGCACTCGTGAGAGTGTTCGGTCTTCTCACACCATATTCTCGGGTACTTAAGCCCCTAGTGTATTGGTCGTACCAAAGTGTACGGTTGCATAATGTCATAACTGAACATATTTACATTAAAAATGAATGCAATAATAGACAAGAGCTATTTATTGTTTATTAAAAGGCTGTTGTGAAAGCAGAACGATACAAATAGTGCGATAAGCAAGAAATGGGATTATTTGACATGTCCCCCTCCAGGGGCAAGCTGCGAGACTTTAAGTAAGACATGTATTTAGCTCATCATAGAGACCACCTGGACATTCGACGTAGCTTGCTGCCTCCCTGGCTGTTGCATCGTGTGTTTGGCGATTGTACTGCTGGACAGGCCTTCCGGAGAATGGAGTCCTGAAAGTAAGAAAAAGGAAATGACAAAATCGGGAGCCCCTAGTGCGGTTGAGCCACATTCTGGGCGTGTCGTGGTTTGGCCCCTTATGCCCATGGTATTTCCAGAGCGTAATTATGTACGCGTGGCACTGGTTTCACGAGTTTGCGAGGCTGGTGTTGGGGCCGCACTGCTATGCTTGATCGGAACGTGCCAGACGGTCTGGTTGTAGGTTACTCCGGGCACGCTTGACGGTGTCCGGACGTTTAACAGCCGGACTGGAGAATTGCCTTGAGAGGCTACTTTGTACTTCCGCCGTGAGGGCCGTCGTGTGCTCCTCTGTTCGGAGAGAGCATTCAGTGTTTCCATTGACCGTAATGACTCCTCGAGGGCCTGGCATCTTGAGCTTGAGGTATGCGTAGTGCGGCACCGCATTGAACTTTGCAAATGTGGTTCGCCCGAGTAGGGCATGATAGCCACTGCAGAACAGGACTATGTCGAAGATTAACTCCTCGCTTCGAAAATTATCCGGGGATCCAAAGACCACTTTGAGTGTAACTAAGCCTGTACAACTGGCCTCTACACCTGGTATGACGCCTTGAAAGGTCGTCTTTGTGGGTTTAATCCTTGAGGGATCTATGCCCATCTTTCGCACGGTATCCTGATAAAGGAGGTTTAGGCTGCTGCCGCCGTCCATGAGGACTCTAGTGAGGTGAAATCCGTCAATGATTGGGTCTAGAACCAATGCGGCGAATCCACTGTGACGGATGATAGTGGGTGGTCCCTTCGATCAAAGGTGATTTGGGTAGGAGGACCATGGGTTGAACTTTGGGGCAACTGGCTCTAACGCATATACGTCCCTGAGTGCACGCTTCCGCTCCCTTTTGGGGATGTGGGTTGCATATATCATGTTCACTGTCCGCACTTGTGGGGAAAACCCTTCTATCCTCTGTTGTTCGGTGGTCGGGGCTCCTCCTCGTCATCGCTATGCAGCCCCTTGTCTCTGTTTTCGGCACTTAACTTGCCTGCCTTCTTGAACACCCAACAATCCATGTTGGTGTGATTGGCTGGTTGTTCGGGGGTGTCGTGTATCTGGCACGAGCGATCGAGTATCCAGTCTAAACTGGACGGGCCCGGAGTATTTCTTTTGAATGGCTTCTTCTGCTGACCGGGTTTAGAGCCTCTGAATCCGGCATTAACTATCGTATCCTCAGTATTGTCGCCGTTAATGCGGCGCTTGTGCTTGTTGCGACGCGACCTGCCATTGTTGTCCTTGGTATCCGAATTACTAGGGCTCTTGGTCATGTTATTGCTACGAGGTAGCCAGCTATCTTCTCCCGCGCAAAAGCGGGAAGAGTGTCGTGAGGGCTGACATGGATTTCGGCTTTTCCTGTCCTAGGTGCCGGGCAAGCCATTCGTCACGGATGTTATGTTTGAAGGCTGCTAGGGCCTCTGCGTCTGGACAGTCGACTATTTGATTTTTCTTGGTTAGGAACCATGTCCAGAATTGTCTGGCCGATTCCTCTGGCTGCTGAATTATGTGGCTTCGGTCATCGGCGTCTGGTGATCGCACATAGGTGCCCTGGAAATTGTCAAGGAATGCGGATTCCAGGTCCTCCCAGCAACCAATTGACTCTGCTGGCAAGCTGTTAAGCCAATGTCGAGCTGGTCCTTTAAGCTTGAGTGGGAGGTATTTGATAGCGTGTAGATCATCACCGCGGGCCATGTGGATATGAAGGAGATAATCCTCGATCCATACTGCAGGATCTATTGTGCCATCGTATGATTCGATGTTTTACGGGTTTAAAACCCTTGGGGATTTGATGATCCATTACTTCATCTGTGAAGCATAGTGGGTGTGCGGCGCCTCTGTACTGGGCTATATCACGATGTAGCTCGGATGAGCTTTGTCTGATGTGTTCGGCCTGGCCATTTTTGCCATATCCGGCGTGACGGTTATCGTCACTTGTCGTGGGGCACCCACACGATCTGTAGATCGATCTTGTTTGCCTTGCCTTGTCCTCCAATATGTCTCGCAGGTCTAGCGCGTTTCCCTGTGCCTTGGTATTTTTTGAGCGGCGCTAGGGTGCGGCTTGAATTGATGGCCGAGAGGCCTCTCTGTCGCGGCCACGAGGTGGGCGGTCGGCCGCGTCATATGCTGGTAATGTAGGTTTAGTTGCTTCCTCCTCTAATCGGGGTAGCAGCCTGCACTTTGGGTAGCTCTTGGAGGGGCGTTCGAGTTCATACTCTTCGGCCGCAAGGACTTCAGTCCATCGGTCGGCTAGCAGGTCTTGGTCAGCTCTAAGCTGCCGTTGTTTTTTCTTGAGGCTGCTTGTCGTGGACATAAGCCTGCGATTGAAACGCTCTTGTTCGACGAGATCCTTAGGCACGACAAATTCATCGCTATCGAGGCTTGCCTCGTCTTCGGAGGGAGGCATGTAATTATCGTCCTCGACCTCTCTGTCTGCCGCTCTCTCATGAGGGCTGGCTTCTCCATCCTCCTGTGCTAAATCCTGCTGGAGGGGGTTGTCTTCGACACTGTCCTGGGTGTTGTTATCTCCCGTTCCGGAATTGCCGTTTTTGCTTTGGCGGGATTTAGAGCGGCGCCGCTGACACCGGCGCTTAGGCTGTTTCTTGGAGGGGTCATCCTCCGTTGTTCCATCGCCATCCCCTTCTTTTGGGGTGTCCACCATGTATATGTCGTATGACGAGGTGGCTTTCTAGTGCCCTATAGGCGCTGGTTCTTGGTCGTCTCCTTCATCCGCGTCCATGCCATCGATGTCTTCAGAGTCGAAGTCGAGCATGTCGGTTAAATCATCGAGAGTGGCTACGAAGTGGGTGGTGGCTGGGCTTCGAATTTCGTCATCCGCATCCCAACCTTGCTGGCCATAGTCCAGCCAGGGCTCTCCTGATAAAGAGAGAGACTGTAGTGAATTCAGAATGTCGCCAAAGGGCGAGTGCTGAAAGATGTCCGCGGCGGTGAACTCCATGATCGGCGCCCAATCGGGTTCGATCGGCAGGGGCGTGGAAGGCTCGGAGTCCGAAAAGGAGTCCGACACATTGGAGTCGCAAGCTTCACAAAGGACAAGACTGGTGTTCGGCTCGATCGCCATAGAGATGGCAGCCCCCGAGGCGGTGTCCAGCCACCTGTCCTCGATCAGCGCAGTCGGCTCCGAGCTAAGGGTCGGAGTGGACACCTGAGTGGCCCTCTGGGCACTGTCCGGCGGTAGACCTAGATCGTGCCCATCGTGACAGTGCGGCGCACTCGGCTGTGGCTCGAATCCTTCAAAGATCAAGTCTCCGCGGATGTCAGCCGTGTAGTTCAAACTTCCAAATCTGACCTGATGGCCAGGGGCGTAGCTTTCAATCTACTCCAGATGGCCAAGTGAATTGGCCCGCAGTGCAAAGCCGCCCAATACGAAGATCTGTCCGGGGAGAAAAGTCTCACCCTGGACCGCGTCGTTGTTGATGATCGGAGGAGCCATTGGGCCTAAAGGTGACGACACAGAGGAACTCTTAATGAATGCACCAATGTCGGTATCAAAACCAGCGGATCTCGGGTAGGGGGTCCCGAACTGTGCGTCTAGGCGGATGGTAACATGAGACAAGGGACATGATGTTTTTACCCTGGTTCGGGCCCTCTCGATGGAGGTAAAACACTACTCCTGCTTGATTAATATTGATGATATGGGTAGTACAAGAGTAGATCTACCACGAGATCAGAGAGGCTAAACCCTAGAAGCTAGCCTATGGTATGATTGTTGTTCGTCCTACGGACTAAAACGCTCCGGTTTATATAGACACAGAGAGGGCTAGGGTTACACAGAGTCGGTTACAATGGGAGGAGATCTATATATCCGTATCGCCAAGCTTGCCTTCCACGCCAAGGAATGTCCCATCCGGACACGGGATGAAGTCTTCAATCTTGTATCTTCACAGTCCAGGAGTCCGGCCAAAGGTCATAGTCCGGTCATCCGGACACCCCCTAATCTGGGACTCCCTCAGGCTTCCTCAAAATGCCCTAGGTCTTCGTGAGCAAGCAAGTTGGATGCACACACACTTAGTTTCTTTTGTTGAGCTTTCATATATTTATAGCTCTAGTGCATCCGTTGCATGGCAATCCCTACTCAGTCACATTGATATCTATTAATGGGCATCTCCTTATAGCCCGTTAGTACGCCTAGTTGATGTGAGACTATCTTCTCCCTCTTTTTGTCCTCACAACCACCATATACCACCATAGTGTTATGTCCATGGCTTAAGCTCATGTATTGCGTAAGAGTTGAAAAAGCTGAAGCGCGTGAAAAAGTATGAAACAATTGCTCGGCTCGTCATCGGGGTTGTGCATGATGGGAGTATTTTGTGTAATGAAAATGAAGCATGGCCTAACTATATGATTTTGTAGGGATAAGCTTTCTTTGGCTATGCTATTTTGATAGGACATGATTATTTGTTAGTATGCTTTGAAGCATTATTATTTTTATGTTTTATAAGCTTTTATTTTGAATCATTTGGATCTGAACATTCATGCCACGATAAAGAAAATCACATTATGAATTATGCTAGGTAGCATTCCCCATCAAAAATTTCTTTTTTATCATTTACCTACTCGAGGACGAGCAGGAATTAAGCTTGGGGATGCTTGATACGTCTCCAACGTATCTATAATTTTTGATTGTTCCATGCTATTATATTACCCCTTTTGGATGTTTATGGGCTTTATTTTACACATTTATATCATTTTTGGGACTAACCTACTAACCGGAGGCCCAACCCATATTGCTGTTTTTTTGCCTATTTCAGTATTTCGAAGAAAAGGAATATCAAACGGAGTCCAAACGGAATGAAACCTTCGGGAGCGTGATTTTTGGAACGAACATGATCCAGAGAGCTTGGAGTGCAAGTCAAGAAGCTTCCGAGGGTCCCATGAGATAGGGGGCTGCGCCCCCCCTGTAGGGCACGCCCCCTGTCTCGTGGGCCCCTCGGGCGGCCACCGACGTACTTCTTCCTCCTATATATATACCTACGGACCCCGAAAACATCCAGGAGCACCACGGAACACAATTTCCACCGCCATAACCTCCTGTATCCATGAGTAGTTTACCACAGACCTACGGGTCCATAGTTATTAGCTAGATGGCTTCTTCTCTCTTTTTGGATCTCAATACAATGTTCTGCCCCTCTCTTGTGGAGATCTATTCGATGTAATCTCTTTTTGTGGTGTGTTTGTCGAGATCCGATGAATTGTGGGTTTATGACCAAGTTTATCTATGAATAATATTTGAATCTTCTCTGAATTCTTTTATGTATGATTGAGTTATCTTTGCAAGTCTCTTCGAATTATCAGTTTGGTTTGGCCTACTAGATTGGTCTTTCTTTCCATGGGAGAAGTGCTTAGCTTTGGGTTCAATCTTGTGGTGTTCTTACCCAACGATAGAAAGGGTTGCGAGACACGTATTGTATTGTTGCCATTGAGGATAACAAGATGGGGTTTATATCATATTGCATGAGTTTATCCCTCTACATCATGTCATCTTGCTTAATGTGTTACTCTGTTCTTATGAACTTAATACTCTAGATGCAGGCAGGAGTCGGTCGATGTGCGGAGTAATAGTATTAGATGCAGGCAGGAGTCGGTCTACTTGTTATGGACGTGATGCCTATATACATGATCATTCCTAGATAATCTCATAACTATGCGCTTTTCTATCAATTGCTCGACAGTAATTTGTTCACCCACCGTAATACTTATGCTATCTCGAGAGAAGCCTTTAGTGAAACATATGGCCCCCGTGTCTATCTCTTATCATATTTTCTTTCAATCTACTTTTATTTGCATCTTTACTTTTTTAAATCTATATTACAAAATACCAAAAGTATATTACTATCTCTATTAGATCTCACTTTCGTAAGTGGCCGTGAAGGGATTGACAACCCCTTTATTGCGTTGGTTGCGAGTTCTCAGTTTGTTTGTGTAGGTGCGTGGGACTTTTGAGGAGCCTCCTACTGGATTGATACCTTGGTTCTCAAAACTGAGGGAAATACTTACGCTACACTTGCTGCATCACCCACTCCTCTTCGGGGAAAACCAACGCTAGCTCAAGACGTAGCAAGAAGGATTTCTGGCGCCGTTGCCGGGGAGGTCTTCGCTCAAGTCAAGACATACCAAGTACCCATCACAAACCCATCTCCCTCGCATTTACATTATTTGCTTCACGTTTTCCACTCCCCCACTTCACCCTTGCTGTTTCATTCGCCCTCGCTTTCCCAATCTCCTCCTCTCTTTTCGCTTCCCATTTTTCTGCTTGTGTGTTGGATTACTTGTTGCCATGGCACAAGATAATACCAAATTGTGTGATTTCTCGAATACAATTAATAATGATATCCTTAGTACTCCGATCGCTCATCTTAATGATGTCGAGTCTTGTGAAATCAATGCTGCTTTACTGAATCTTGTGATGAAAGATCAATTCGCCGGCCTTCCTAGTGAAGATGCCGCTACTCATCTAAGCAATTTTGTTGATTTGTGTGATATGCAAAAGAAGAAAGATACGGATAACAATATTGTCAAATTGAAGTTATTTCCATTTTCACTTAGAGATCTTGCTAAAGTTTGGTTTTCGTCTTTGCCTAAAAATAGTATTGCTTCTTGGAACAAGTGCAAAGATGCTTTTATCTCTAAGTATTTTCCTCCCACTAAGATCATCACTCTTAGGAACGATATTATGAATTTTAAACAACTTGATCATGAGCATGTTGCCCAATCTTTGGAAAGAATGAAATTGATGCTTCGCAGTTGCCCCACTCATGGTTTGAATTTATGGATGATCATACAAAAGTTTTATGCCAGTTTGAACTTTGCTTCTAGAAATCTCTTAGATTCGGCCGTGGGAGGCACATTTATGGAAATCACGTTAGGAGATGATACAAAACTTCTTGATAATATTATGGCTAATTATTCTCAATGGCACTCCAAAAGATCTTCTAGAAAAAAGTGCATGCTATAGAAGAAATCAATGTTTTGAGTGGAAAGATGGATGAACTTATGAAGATGTTTGCTACTAAAAATACTCCTCTTGATCCTAATGATATGCCTTTTCTTGTTTGATTGAGAATAATAATGAATCTATGGATGTGAATTTTGTTGGTAGGAATAGTTTCGGAAACAATGCTTATAGAGGAAACTTTAATGCTAGACCGTTCCCTAGTAATTCCTCTAATAATTATGGAAATTCCTACAATAATACTTATGGTAATTTTAACAAGATGCCCTCTGATTTTGAGAATAGTGTGAAAGAATTTATGATTTCTCAAAAGAATTTTAATGCTTTGCTTGAAGAAAAATTGCTCAAAGTTGATGATTTGGCTAGGAACGTTGATAGAGTTTCGCTTGACGTTGATTCTCTTAAAGTTAGATCTTCCCCTCCTAAGCATGATATCAATGAGTCTCTCAAAGTAATGAGAATTTCCATTGATGAGTGTAAGGAAAGAATCGCTAGATTGCGTGCTAAAAAAGAAAGCTTTATAACAGCGTGTTCTTCTAGTTTCCGTGAAAATAATGATGAGGATCTTAAAGTTATTAATGCGTCTCCGATTAGATCTATGTTTTGAAATATGATTTTTGATGATTATGGGACTGATGATGAATCAACTTTGCCTAGAAGGCGTCCCAAGAATTCGGAGTCTTTAGATCTTGATGCTAAATTTGGTAAAAGTGAGATTGGAGAATCCTCAACTTCTAATAACGTTGAACCCACTATCTCGGATTTCAAGGAATTTGACTATGATAATTGTTCTTTAAAAAGTTGTATTTCCTTGTTGCAATCCATTGTTAATTCTCCTCATGCTTATAGTCAAAATAAAGCTTTTACCAAACATATCATTGATGCCTTGTTGCAATCTTATGATGAAAAACTTAATTTGGAAGTTTCTATACCTAGAAAACTTAATGATGAGTGGGAACCTACTATAAAGATTAGAATTAACGATTATGAGTGTTTTGCTTTGTGTTATTTGGGTGCTAGTGTTTCCACGATTCCGAAAACTTTATGTGATATTCTAGGTTTCCATGATCTTGAAGATTGCTCTTTAAATTTGCACCTTGCGGATTCCACCATTAAAAAGCCTATGGGAAGGATCAATGATGTTCTTATTGTTGCAAATAGAAATTTTGTGCCCGTAGATTTTATCGTTCTTGATATAGATTGCAATCTTTCTTGCCCTATTATTCTTGGTAGACCTTTCCTTAGAACGATTGGTGCGATTATTGATATGAAGGAAGGGAACATTAGATTCCAATTTCCCTTAAAGAAAGGCATGGAACACTTTCCAAGAAAGAAAGTCAAATTACCTTATTAATCTATAATGCGTGCTACTTATGATTCAAGTGCCAAAGATGGAACTCGTTAGATCTATCTTCGCTTTTATGCCTAGCTAGGGTCGTTAAACGATAACGCTAGTTGGGAGGCAACCCAATTTTCTTTATGTTTTTTGTTTTTGCTCCTGTTTAGGAATAAATCTTGCATCTAATCTCTGTTTAGATGTGTTTTTATCTTTTAGTTAGTGTTTGTGCCAAGTAGAACCTATAGGATAAACTATGATGATAGTTGATTTGATATGCTGAAAAACAGAAACCTTGCGCTCAGGAGAAAAAAATCAATAAATCACAGAAACGTGCTTTTGCATTGATTCTTTTTTCTTCTGACCAATAGACAAATTGTACAGTACTACATATTTTGGTAGGAGTTTTAGAGTTCCATAAGTTTGCGTTAGTTACAGATTTCTACAGACTGTTCTATTTTTGACAGATTCTGTTTTTCGTGTGTTGTTTGCTTATTTCAGTGCATCTATGGCTAGTAAATTAGCTTATAAACCAGAAGGAAGTTTGAATACAGTAGGTCTAACACCAAAATAAATAAAGAATGAGTTCATGGCAGTACCTTATGTGGTGGTTTTGTTTTCTTTCACTAACGGAGCTTATAAGATTTCCTGTTGAGTTTTGCGTTGGGAAGTTTTCAAGTTTTGGGTAAAGCTTTTATAGACTATGGAATAAGGAGTGGCAAGAGCCTAAGCTTGGGGATGCCCATGGAACCCCAAGATATTCAAGGATAGCCAAAAGCCTAAGCTTGGGGATGCCCCAGGAAGGCATCCCCTCTTTCATCTTCGTTCATTAGTAACTTTACTTGGAGATATACTTTTATTCGCTACATGATATGTGTTTTGCTTGGAGCGTCGTGTATTATATTAGTCTTTTCTGTTTAGTTTGCCACAACCATCCTTTCTGTACACACATTTTGGGAGAAGCCTATTTGATTAGAATTTGCTAGAATACTCTATGTGCTTCACTTATATCTTTTGAGCTTGATAGTTTTCGCTCTAGTACTTCACTTATATCTTTTAGAGCACGAGGGTGGAATAATTTTGAAGAAATTGCTAGTCTCTCATGCTTCACTTATATTATTTTGAGAGTCTTTTAGAACAGCATGGTATTTGCTATGGTTACAAAGTTGGTCTTAGAATGATGAGCATCCAAGTTGGGTATAATAAAAACTATCATAGAAAAAGAATTGGATGCTATGATCAACTTGATGCTTGATAATTGTTTTGAGATATAAAGGTAGTAATGTTAGGGTCATGCTAGTGGGTAGTTATGAAATTGAGAAATACTTTTGTTGAAGTTGGCAAGTCCCGTAGCATGCACGTATGGTAAAAGTTGTGTGACAAATTTGTTGCATGAGGTGTTCTGTTGATTGTCTTCCTTATGAGTGGCAGTCGGGGTCAAGCGATCACTATTGGAATCAGCTACTTTGCCATCCGCCAGCTCTTTGCCGTCAGCTAGCAGACGGCAAAGAAGCTCTTTGCCATCAGCTACCCGAAAGCAGACGGCAAAGAACTGGCTGATGGCAAAGAAAGCCTTTGCCATCAGCCTGTTCTTTGCCGTCCGCTAGCTGACGGCAAAGAATCTTTGCCGTCCGCTAGCAGACGGCAAAGAGGGAGGGGGCCCCACTGAGGAGCTGGTTAAAAAATACTTAACGTCCCCCCGCTTTGCCGTCCGCCGCAGACGGCAAATATGATCAAAAGCGGACGACAAAGGAGGGCGGACGGCAAAGGCTACCCTAACTAACCTAACTAACGGCCCCGTTACTCATCTCTCTCCCTCGACCTCCTCCGCCCCCGCCCCCGCCGCCCGGCGCCGCCCCCGCCCTCGCCGCCCCCGCCACCACCCCCCGCCGCCCGGCACCGCCGCCGCCCCCACCCCCTCCCCACCCGCCACCGCCCCCACCGTCCTGCCGCCTAGCGCTGCCCCCGACCCTCCCGCCCCCGCCCCCCGCCCCCGCCGCCCGGTCATCCCACTGCCCCGGATCCCCGCCGCCCCCACCCACCCACCACCCCGGCGCCAGCGTCGCCCCCGCTCCGGTGAGTTTTTTTTCTGTTTTTCTTTTTTTTGCTGTTTAATTCTTGTTTAATTGTTTGTGTTAGTGTTAGTGTTAGATTTAGTGTTAGAAAAGAAGAAAATTTAGTGTTAGTATTAGAAAAAAGAATATGTAGAAGAAAAGAAGAAGTGGAAAAAAGATGAAAAAGAAGAAAAGAAAAGAAGTAGAAAAAAGATGAAAAAGAAGAAGAAGAAAAGAAGTAGAAAAAGTAGAAGAAGAAGAATAGAAGAAAAGAAAAGAAGTAAAAGAAGTAGAAAAAAGATGAAAAAAGAAGAAGAAGAAGAAAGGAAAGAAGAAGAAAGGAAAGAAGAAGAAGAAGAAGAAAGGAAAGAAGAAGAAGGATAGAAGAAGAAGAAGAAAGGAAAGAAGAAGAAAGAAGAAGAAGAAGAGAAGGAAAGAAGAAGAAGGGTAGAAGGAAACACCCCGACCCCGACACCACACCCCGACACCTGACCCCGACACCCTGACCCCGACACCCCGACCCCGACACCACACCCCGACACACAGACGACGACACCACACCCCGAGACCCCGACCCCGACACGACACCCTAACCCCGAAATAGCACCCCGACACCGACATGACACCCCGACCCCCTAAATCTCCCGAAAAGGTGCTCTTTGGCCTTCAAGAGGCCGACAGGGTTATATATTTGTGAATTATTAGTTAGGTCATATATTTTTCGATTTTGTTATGAAAAACATCATATATAATTGTGTTGATCGGGTAGATTTAAATGTGCAGTTGTTTCATCGCTGCGAGGTTTGGTGTTCGACGACCTCGCCGTGCGTTTGACGAGCTCTGCCCCTTCATTCATGGGTGAGCACAAATGACATGTCCTCCCCCATTAATTATTTGCACAAATGACATGAAATTTGGTAGCTAGCTATATATGTGTCTTGAATCATCAGTATGCATAACCAATATGTGTCTCCCGTTTGAAAGCGTCATAGTTATAAATATGCATGCATTTGCATATTTATAACCTTGATTCTTTCGAATTGTCCAACGCTATCCATGGACAGCCCGAGTATGTGTAGATTGGGTTCGTTTTCCCATATGCTTTGCTCCGGATCCGACGCATAAATTTCGTTAGTGCCTCCCCTGTTGTTCTCCGGATACACATCCTCTCTGTTTATTGCAGAGACGTGTATCAGGAGAACAGCGGGGAGGTGCTGCCGAAATTTTGCGTCGGATCCGGAGCATAGCTTGGGAAAATGAACCCAATCTACACATACTCGGGTGGGATTAGGACCTATCATTACCTATTAGAGTGTAGGTTGCATGGACGTAATAAAATTGACAAAGTAGATCAACTGATGAATATATACATGGTGAATTATATATATAATTGTTGTGTGTCCAGTAGCTCTGAAAGTCAAGATGAGTGATCGTGCGTGGATGTATACCGGTCACACTGGTCAGAACAAATGGAGCGCTGAATGGTTCACAAAAACCAAGGGGTTTGTGCAAGCCGCATTTGCAAATGGCCAGAGGAAAACTTGGTGCCCCTGTTTCCGATGCGGCAATTGGGAAAAGAGGACAGAGGCTGAAATGGGTAAACACCTGCAGAAGAATGGTTTTACGCCCGATTATACGGTGTGGACATTTCATGGTGAGTCTGCCCAACGTGACCGAGCTGAGGTGGATCATCGTCGCACCGACGAGCATGGTACCGGGATGGAAAACATGGTGCAAGACTATGATGATGCTCGGGATTCGGACGAGGAGATGGAGGAATCTGCAAAGGCCTTCAATGAAATGTTGGAGTCTTCAAAACGTCCGCTCCACGAGCACACTGAGCTTTGTCAGTTGGATGCCATCTCACAAGTAATGGCTTTGAAGGCTCAGTTCAACTTGGGCAGAGAATGCTATGACGCAATTATGACAGTATTTGGACGCTTTCTACCCAAAGGCCATGTAATGCCTGCAAACCTGTACCAGTCGGACAAAATCCTCCGTGCACTGAAGATGCCCTATGAGAAGATACATGCCTGTGAGAAAGGATGTGCCTTATTTAGGCTTGACTATGCAGACTTGAACTATTGTCCCATTTGCAAGTGTTCCAGGTATATTGTGGTAGACAACGGTATGGGTGAGAAGACACAAACCAAAATCCCTGTTAGTGTTCTTCGGTATATGCCAATCGTACCAAGACTTCAACGTCTTTTCATGGTCGAAGAGACGGCCAGACAGATGACATGGCACAAAACAGGCAAAAGAACCGAACTAGATGCAGATGACAATCTGATGATGGTACACACATCGGATGGTGTTGCGTGGAAAAGTTTGATGAATTACATGCTGACAAAGCAGCAGATCCGAGGCATCCTCGAGTCGGCATTAGCACCGATGGGTTCAGTGTGTTTGGTATGATGGTAGCCCAATACAGTTGTTGGCCCGTATTTGTCTTTCCACTCAATCTCCCCCCCGGACAGATTATGCAAAGAAAGAACATTTTCCTGACGTTGATAATTCCAGGGCCCAACTATCCGGGGAAAAATATGAATGTGTACATGCAGCCGCTTAAGGACGAATTGCAAGAAGCCTGGGATAATGGGTGCAAGACATACGACGCCTATAGCAAACGAAACTTCATAATGCGTGTCTGGTACATGTACTCGACGCATGACTTGCCGGCGTATGCGCTATTCGTTGGCTGGTGTGTGCATGGAAGGTTCCCGTGCCCCACATGCAAGGGAGCTCTTGAGTTTCGTTGGCTTCAGGCCGGTCGCAAGTTTTCTTGCTTCGACATGCATAGACAGTTCCTGGATCCTCGCCATAAGTTCAGGAAAGACAAGAAGAACTTCATCAGAGGTAGAGTTGTAAAAAACTCTGCACCACCTGCGTTGACAGGCCAACAGACCCTGGATCAGTTAAACGCTCTCGAGCCAGATCCAGAGCGTCCAGGGTACTTCAAGGGGTATAATTCTGAGCACGCCTGGACTCACAAAACATGCTTATGGGATCTGCCTTACTTCAAAGACCTCCTTTGCCCACACAACATCGACGTGATGCACACTGAGAAGAATATCGCCGAGGCACTTTTTGGTACATTGTTCGGCATAGATGGGAAGTCAAAGGATAATACTAAGGCTAGAGTCGATCTGGAGGCGCTATGTGATAGGCCGTTACAAAACATGAAAGAACCGAAAGGAAAGCAGAACTGGACGAAGCCAAAGGCATGGTTCAATCTTGGAAGGCCAGCTATGAGGGAAATTATCTTGTGGGTGAAAATGCAGTTGATGTTCCCCGATGGGTATGCAGCGAATCTAAAGAGGGGAGCGAGTCTTGATAAATTGAAGATATTTGGTCTCAAGAGTCATGATTGGCACATATGGATTGAGCGGGTAATGCCGGTGATGTTGCGTGGCTTCATCCCTGAGGATGAATGGCTAATACTGGCAGAACTCAGCTATTTCTTCCGTGTTCTTTGTGCGAAAGAACTATCGCCTGGCGTGCTAGAAGAAATGGAAGAGTTGGCGCCAGAGTTGATCTGCAAGTTAGAGAAGATCTTTCCACCGGGCTTCTTTAATCCAATGCAGCATTTGATTTTGCATCTCCCGACCGAGGCAAGATTGGGGGGGGCCGTGCAAAATCGTTGGTGCTACCCAACTGAGAGGATGCAGAAGACGCTTCGAGAAAAATGTAAAAATAAACGTAGAATTGAAGCGTCTATGGCTGAGGCATTCATCACTGAGGAGGCGGCAAACTTCGTGACAGCACACTACGAAACCAAAAATCGTCATTTGCATAATCCGAAGCCTCGGTACAATGCTGACGAGCCTAAAAAGGGTGGATCCAACCTCAGCCTATTCAAAGGCAATCTCGCACCAGCCAGTGTTTCAAATCCAGTATCTTTGGATAACGAAGAATGGCGGACCATTTCGTTGTATATCTTCAACAACCTGATAGAAGTGCGGCCGTACATCGAGTAAGTTCTCGGTACATTGTTTCGCAACTTCTATTTCCTTTGAACTGCTCTTATTCCTGGATATTTCATACAGTCGATACGTCGCCCTATTCTCGTATGGAGCGGTGATCCAAAAGGATTCCGTCGAAGAGTATGAGCTTCTCGCAAAGCAAGGAGGCGGCTATCCCGGTTTCATCTCTTGGTTCAAACAAACGGTAAATTCTATTAGACAATTTCATTTCATTCGCTAATTTGTGCGTAATGCAACAATCCTTTCATATTAAACTTGTAGGCTAATTCAGAGTCTATGGACGCCGAATTGAGACAAGTCGCTAATGGTTTTGACTATAAGGTCCGTTCATTTGACAAATACGACATCAACGGGTATCGTTTTCGTACCTATGGCAAAGAGCTATCTATGGCCGACCGAAAGTCTACAAATTGTTGTGTATCTGCTATCGGCGAAGGAGGTACCGAGTATTATGGGAGAGTTGAAGCAATTTATGAACTTCTATTCTATGGTGAAAACCCACCGAATGTCGTAGTCTTCAAATGTTATTGGTTTCAGCCGAAGGAGACTAGAAGGACTCATGAACATATAGGGCTAGTTGAAATCAACCAAAGCACCCATTTAGATGTTCCTGATGTCTATATTATGGCTCAACAGGCGACCCAAGTATTCTATCTACCCTGGGCCTGCCAAACTAATCCAAATCTGAAAGGTTGGGATGTTGTTTATGAAGTGCCGCCATGTGCTAGACTATCTCTCCCAAAGGAAGAGGATTATGAACCTCACATTAACCCAGACACATATGAAGGAGAATTCTTCCAAGAGACACGTCTTTCCAAAAAGCGTTTCAAGAACCGGTATACTTCACCCCAAAACATTGAAGTAGACAGCGACAGTGAATCCCACATCACCCCAGAGGAGGAACAAGAAGAGCCGGAACAAGAAGAGGTTACTGCTGCGGACGACCTCTCAATGCTTGACCGATTACGTAAAGGTGGCCTTCCACATGTTGATGCCACTGAACCCTATGAGCCCGTCATTGATTATAGTGATGATGATGATTATGCATTTATTGATGATACTGATCGAGATTATTAGTAGTGTCAGGTATTCAATTTTTTATGTTGTACTTGATGATGATACACTTAAGTGATATACATATTATTATTCATGTCGGTATTTTTTTATGTTGTACTAATTTCGTTTACTCTTTGTCATGGCAGGTGTTGAAAGATGGAAGGGGAGCCGACTGAGGCCAAGGACAAACGTGCCCAAATTGAAGGTGTGCCACACCATCAAGGTAGCTCCAGCTTATATCAGTTCGGGCGGAATTGGGTAATGTGGTTTGCTTCATTATTAATGCAATTCATTCATCATGCTAGCTTGAGCCCTTTAATTACTAATTTACTTTGTTTCTCTCTTTCAGGCATGCTACAATAAGACGGATAAGGTGCCAGAGGGGTACGACCTGTATGCCATGGCCCACACTGCCTCTTACAAGCAAGTCAAGGGGAAGGCGAGGAAAGGGGAGGAGTTTAACCCGAGCCAGATCCCCTACAATCCAGAGCAGGTGATGATATCTAGTGGCGGGAGGTCCCGTGGCTCCATAGCCATTGATCCAGAGATTGCTCCTGAGACCACGGTGAGTTTAATTTGAATGGACGTTACTTGCTAGTCTTAACATTTGAGTGTCATCATGCTAACGAAACATTGGAAATGATCTTTGGTGCAGCGTTACTCCACACAAGCATCACACGATCCTTCTCCAGCTACTGGCCTGAGCCAGCCCGCTCCCACACCTCCATGATCAAGGTAAGTTTCTCTAGTTTTTTGCTTAACAAATGCATAAAGACCTAGACTTAGCTTTATTTCATCCAATATGCTTACCTTAATGACCTAGACGTAGCTTCTTTTCCTGCAAAATGACTTAATAAGCTTACTGACCTCCAAAACCAGCCATTTTACCTAAGTTAGCTCTAAAACGATCTATACTTAGCTTTGTTTCCTCCAAAATGACCTAAGTTAGTTATAATATGCTTAGTTAACTAGGTTTGCTCAATAATGACATGTACTTACCTTACTTATGTAAAAAACGGCATAATTAGCTTAGTTAGCTCATAAACGATCCATTTTACCTACATTAGCTCTAAAATGATGCATTTTACCTAAGTTAGCTCATAAACGATCCATTTCACCTAAGTTACCTCACAAACGATGGCGTGCTTCTTCTTCTAGTCTTCTTCTTCTAGTCACCTTTTCCTAACTTTCTTATTTGCCATTTTGCAGATTTCATTCACTTCTCGGAAGCTAGCTTGCTATGATGGAGTGCTTGTTTTTAATTTCATTCTCTTCTAGTATTCTTCTAGCTTGCTACGATGGAACTTGCTATCTTGATGAAACTTTGCATTGTAATATGTATGTGCAACTTTGCTATCTTGATGGAACTTGCTATGTATGAGTGGATGGAACTATATATGTATGTACGATGAAACTTATGTGCTGTTAAATAGCTCTGTGAAATATATCTATATATGTCATATATATTTGCTGTGAAAATTGTTGGATTAAAAAAACAGAAAAAAAGAGCCAATATGCAGGCTCTTTGTCGTCAGCCACCGACGGCAAATGTCTCTTTGCCATCAGCAGCGGACGACAAAGAGGCCACGTGGCAGGCAACTGTGCTTCCTGGGAGGCTGACCTATTTGGTCAGTTTGCCAACAGTGGCTGACGGCAAAGAGAAAAAAAACTTTGCCTACAGCGGCGGACGGCAAAGGCCTTCCGATGTTTGCCGTCAGCGGCCGATGGCAAAGGCTTGCCGTTAACCACCTAACGGAGTAATAGCGCAATTATTGCCGTCAGTATTCTTTGCCGTCGGCAGCTGATGGCAAAGGACCCTTTGCCGTCAGCCACCCGAAGCGGAAGGCAATGTAGCTCTTTGCCATCCCGTATGTTGCCGTCCACTTTTGCCGTCCGCAGCGGACGGCAAAGACCTTTGCCGTCCATCCGTGCCTTTGCCGTCCATCGTGGCTGATGGCAAAGTAGCTGATTCCTGTAGTGGATGGTCTTTTCCTACCAATCTATCCCTCTTGGGGCATGCATAGTAGTACTTTCCTTCAAGGGCAAAGTAGACTTTTGCAATAAGTATATGAGTTCTTTTTGACTAATGTGAGTCCATGGACATATGCACACTCATCCTTTTACTTTGGTAGCCTTTATTATTACCGCACAACTTTCGCCGGTATCATAAACCCTTTATTTACCTTCCTCAAAACAGCCACCATACCTACCTATTATGGCATTTCCATAGCCATTCCGAGATATATTGCCATGCAAATTTCCACCATTCCGTTCATATGATGCACATTACTTTTGTCATATTGCTCTTTGCATGATCATGTAGTTTACATCGTATTTGTGGCAAGGCCACCTTCATAATTTTCATACATGTCGCTCTTGATTCATTGCATATCCCGGTACACCGCCGGAGGCATTCATATAGAGTCATATCTTGTTCTAGCTTTGAGTTGTAAATCCATAAAAGTGTGATGATATTCATTATTAGAGCATTGTCCTAGTGAGGAAAGGATGATGAAGGCTATGATTCCCCCACAAGTCGGGATGAGACTTCGGACTTTACAAAAAGAAAGAAAAAAAATGAGAAAATAAAAAATGAGAAAGGCCAAAAAGAAAAAAAGAGGCCAAAGAAAAAAAAAGAAAAAGAAAAAGAAAAAAAAGAAAAGAAAAAGAAAAAAATAAAATGAGAGAAAAAGAGAGAAGGGACAATGCTACTATCTCTTTTTCCACACTTGTGCTTCAAAATAGCACCATGATCTTCATGATAGAGAGTCTCCTATGTTGTCATTTTCATATACTAAGTGGGAACTTTTCATTATAGAACTTGGCTTGTATATTCCAATGATGGGCTTCCTCAAAATGTCTTAGGTCTTCGTGAGCAAGCAAGTTGGATGCACACCCACTTAGTTTCTTTTGTTGAGCTTTCATATATTTATAGCTCTAGTGCATCCGTTGCATGGTAATACCTACTCACTCACATTGATATCTATTAATGGGCATCTCCTTATAGCCCGTTAGTACGCCTAGTTGATGTGAGACTATCTTCTCCCTCTTTTTGTCCTCACAACCACCATATACCACCATAGTGTTATGTCCATGGCTTACGCTCATGTATTGCGTAAGAGTTGAAAAAGCTGAAGCGCATTAAACAATATGAAAAAATTGCTCGGCTCGTCATCGGGGTTGTGCATGATGGGAGTATTTTGTGTAATGAAAATGAAGCATGGCCTAACTATATGATTTTGTAGGGATAAGGTTTCTTTGGCTATGCTATTTTGACAGGACATGATTATTTGTTAGTATGCTTTGAAGCATTATTATTTTTATGTTTTATAAGCTTTTATTTTGAATCATTTGGATCTGAACATTCATGCCACAATAAAGAAAACCACATTATGAATTATGCTAGGTAGCATTCCACATCAAACATTTCTTTTTTATCATTTACCTACTCGAGGACGAGCAGGAATTAAGCTTGGGGATGCTTGATACGTCTCCAACATATCTATAATTTTTGATTGTTCCATGCTATTATATTACCCCTTTTGGATGTTTATGGGCTTTATTTTACACATTTGTATAATTTTTGGGACTAACCTACTAACCGGAGGCCCAGCCCGTATTGCTATTTTTTGTGTGCCTATTTCAGTATTTCAAAGAAAAGGAATATCAAACGGAGTCTAAACGGAATGAAACCTTCGGGAGCGTAATTTTTGGAACGAACATGATCCAGAGAGCTTGGAGTGCAAGTCAAGAAGCTTTCGAGGGCCCCACGAGATAGGGGGCCACGCCCCCCCATGTAGGGCGCGCCCCCTGTCTCCTGGGCCCCTCGGGTGTCCACCGACGTACTTCTTCCTCCTATATATACCTACGGACCCCAAAAACATCCAGGAGCACCACGAACCACAATTTCCACCGACGTAACCTCCTATATCCGCGAGATCCCATCTTGGAGCCTTCGCCAGCACTCTACTGGAGGGGGAATCAACCATGGAGGGCTTCTACATCAACATCCTTACCCCTCCGATGAGTTGTGAGTAGTTTACCACAGACCTACGGGTCCATAGTTATTAGCTAGATGGCTTCTTCTCTCTTTTTGGATCTCAATACAATGTTCTCCCCCTCTCTTGTGGAGATCTATTCGATGTAATCTCTTTTTGCGGTGTGTTTGTCGAGATCTGATGAATTGTGGGTTTATGATCAAGTTTATCTATGAATAATATTTGAATCTTCTCTAAATTCTTTTATGTGTGATTGAGTTATCTTTGCAAGTATCTTCGAATTATCAGTTTGGTTTGGCCTACTAGATTGGTCTTTCTTGCCATGGGAGAAGTGCTTAGCTTTGGGTTCAATCTTGCGGTGTTCTTACCTAGTGACAGAAAGGGTTGCAAGACACGTATTGTATTGTTGCCATTGAGGATAACAAGATGGGGTTTATATCATATTGCATGAGTTTATCCCTCTACATCATGTCATCTTGCTTAATGTGTTACTCTGTTCTTATGAACTTAATACTCTAGATGCAAGCAGGAGTCGGTCGATGTGTGGAGTAATAGTAGTAGATGCAGGCAGGAGTCGGTCTACTTGTTATGGACGTGATGCCTATATACATGATCATGCCTAGATAATCTCATAACTATGCGCTTTTCTATCAATTGCTCGATAGTAATTTGTTCACCCACCGTAATACTTATGCTATCTCGAGAGAAGCCTCTAGTGAAACCTATGGCCCCCGGGTCTATCTCTTATCATATTTGCTTTCAATCTACTTTTATTTGCATGTTTACTTTTTGCATCTATATGACAAAATACGAAAAATATATTACTATCTCTATTAGATCTCACTTTCGTAAGTGGACGTGAAGGGATTGACAACCCCTTTATTGTGTTGGTTGCGAGTTCTCAGTTTGTTTGTGTAGGTGCGTGGGACTTTTGAGGAGCCTCCTTCTGGATTGATACCTTGGTTCTCAAAACTGAGGGAAATACTTACGCTACACTTGCTGCATCACCCTCTCCTCTTCGGGGAAAACCAACGCTAGCTCAAGACGTAGCATGTGCGCGCACACACACACACACATCCCACGTATACATGTATACCTCTCACACATGCACGTTCAAGGTCTCTATGTCTCCATACATAGTTAATTACCCTCAACCCTAACTCCACATCGAATTGTTCTCCTCTTGTGTGCACATAACTTCCGCCTGGATGGGTAAAACACACACTCACACTTAACAATCTCCTTCTAGCTACCCCCTCCCTCTCACTCTTCCCATATATCCACGAAACCAATAAGACCATCCCTTTGTTTAATTCCCGCCTACATGCACCATCGATATATAGTAGTCTTCCTCGGTGTCTCTCGAACAAACACGTTCTCTCGATGTCGACTCCTCTCACGCGCACACACCTTCTCTTCCCTCTCTACGGGCATGTTCTCTCTCGCACCCCATCGTTGGTGGCCTCTGCCATACACATCACCTCTCTATGATGAAGCCATGCACACTTAAATTATATCCGCCACCAAGGACCACGCGACACACACACACACACACACAGATACACACACACACACACAGATACACACACAGATACACAAACACACACACACACACGCGCGCATACACCCACCCCCACCCCCCCACACACACTAAGACTCCATCTCTCTCTCTCTCTCTCTATCACACACACACACACAGACACACACACCACACACACACACTAAGGCTCCATCTCACACACACATCCTCTAGGCGGAGCATTTGTTCCTACCACCCTTCTCATCCAACCTTACCCGTATGATAAACAATCACCTTAATTTACTTGTATAACATAGACAAATTCCACTTTACTTTAGTAGTCAGCAAACTTATCATCTGCACCCTTATAAAAAACGAGTTGGCGATGATGGTGTGCCTGCCATCTTGTAATATAGACCGTCTGATCTATATCTGACGGATAGAAAGCAAACTATGATAATTTTACAAAAGATACCCACACCTCTCTCCACATCCTTATCTCCCACAACCTCATTGCTCAGCAATTAAAAAAGGAAGTCTCTGGAACAATCTAGCATGGTGGCCGTTGCCGCCTGCCGGCGCCATCCATCCCCATGCCTCCGCCCATTCCGACCACCAGTCACCACCATGCTCCACTCCTCCTCACCTTATCTCTCATCTTTTATTTTTTCGATGACATTCTCGAGATACCAGTTTTCCGATAAAATTCTCGAGATATCATTAGTTTTTACACATGGGATTACTCCTGCATGGGTCAATCACAACAGGTGTTTTGTAAAAAAATGCATATTGATGTTCCATGCAATGAACAAGCAGCTTCCTTGTAATTATATAACGCAAATCACGAGCAGGAAGTGACCTTTTTTTTACACAACCACATTAACATGGCCACGTAAATCACTAGATAAAGTAAATACCATTATACTTATATGCCGATGCAAAAGGTTGAGTACATGTATGAAGAGTAGAGTTGCACACACGCACTCTGTCTCTCAGAATCTCTCTCTCACACACACCAGTTACGTGACGCCCACTTAAGCAGACACGTATGTTACAATTTGTGGACTCGCGGGTACATGTGATGTTGCGCATTTATTTAAGCCAGACGGTAAACCCAAACAGTAGCTGCATTCATTCCACTCCCGCCGCCTCTTCTCTGGTCGCTGTCGCCCGGTAGCCATGGTCCGGCCGAAGGTAACAACATACGCCATACTCCTGCGAGAGCGCCGCTTTAATATGGAAATTTTAGTGGTCATGCATTCATCTTTTTGTGCTAGCACTCCTATATAAGGGTTGACCGGTCACTTCCTGCAGACGTGCGCGGGCGGTGGAAGAGGAAGGAGAAGGGAAGCGGGCTGTGGAGTAATGTTTTTTTACCACAATTTCTTAGGAAATCGAGTGCAATAATTGAGTAGTTTTGCAAACTACTAGTACTACACCTGAAACGGTTCAAAACCTATACTCCTTTGCCAGCGCGCGCTTCCCGCGTGAAACGATCAGCGTAGCCCTGGAGCGTCTGTGCCGCATTAATGCTCGGCCAGAGCGGAGGCGACATCTCACTGGCGCCGGCTTTGAAGTGGCGCAATGGCCGAGAGAGCACCGCTTCCCGGTGCACGCGACTGCTCCACGTAGAGACTGGCCATAGGCCCTGTTTGGATCCATGGGTTAGAGTTATTTTGAGCTAGTTGGGGCTCAAATAGCCCTAAAGTATCCAAGCATGAGGGTTTAAATTGGAGCAAGTTGCACCGAACCCACCAAAAAAAACTATCCCACCCAAGAGGTGCTAACTGGAGATAGTTCTCATTGGGACCACTGAAAAATCACTTTTCTCTCTCATTAAGTGCATTTATTGTCAATCTAACCCTATCACCCAAACACCTCTTTGGCTACAGTTAGTTCAGGGTTAGTCATGAGTTAGTCTAACCTCTAGCTAAGTTAGAGTATCAAACAGGAGCAGTATAGGACATGCAAGTTGCTCAAAGCATACAGTCAAATTCGTACGTGAAAGGATTTTTTCTTTTTGAAACGGAACGTGAACGGATTTTTTTTAGAATGCTCTTCGCATATCGCTAACATGTGATGAGTTAACCAACCTCAATAGAGGGCAAAAATGCCAGCCCGCCGCACTTTGAGAGAGACGAGGAGGGAGAAGCGATATAGGCTGCTGGATTACTAGAGATAGGTGTCGCACGGAAGCCAAGAAATATGGTGATAGTGTGGGTTAGGGCAAGTACAATAGAGCTGAGTCAGCGGGCTATACGGAATAAACTAGCATATTTCTGCTTAGTTGGAGGAAAGAGAAGAGGAGAGAGAAGGTAAGCGGGCTCTTCGTGAAGAGCCAGCTCTAGCACGTGCTCCTAGGCACTTTGTGAGAATGAAAGGTGGGCCACATAATAAAAAGGTAGTACATCTTTTGATCTACTATCGTACATGTTGACTATAAGATGGGATGTAGATGACATGGCACTGGCTTATAGCCAGCAGCTGGCTATACTATTAACCATGTTCTTAGCCATGTACTAGTATGATGTAACTACACTGGGCTGCCGTGTTTCGTACTCTTCCAGTCCACTGTGGAGATGATTGGTTGATTTTATATCGCTGAATAATATTAAATATTATGAGTGCCGACGCTCCACCACGAGGTTCCTTGCTCTTTCTCGGTCATCCGGAATCTATGTTCTTGCACTCTATTTTTTTACGTGACTTTGTTCATCCTTTTGCCAACACGCGAGACATCTAGCATCAAGGTGCACGTGTTATGCAAGGATCGTTCCATCTATATGAAGAACATGTGGGACTGGAACTATGAGACGGACATGTACCCAGGAGGGGATGTATGAACCTGAGTAATGTAGCAAAGTAAGTGAAGTAGAAAGGCACAAATGGTATGAACATGTGTGGCATATAGGGTGTGTTTGGTTGCGTTCTCGTCTCATCATAGTTGTTCCCTCTTCATGCATGCTCAACTCAACACCCCTCTTCATGCATGCTCTCTTCATGCATGCTTCTAGTGTATTTGTGCTAAAGTAGTGTGTACTCATGCACCCTCCATACACTCTACCAAGCACCCAAAAGTGGGTCGAGAAGGGAACTCTTGGGCGGCATTTGTCTCTTACTACGTACTACCACTAAATGTTGTACGTGCAATGCACGATGATGTTATGGAGTACGTGCCTAAGTACTCTACTACTACTATATTAGTTGGAGGCACATATTAACTTTTATATTTGTTTACGTGTATGCCCCGAGACCTTCCAACTAGACGTGTCTTTCTCTCCAGGTCGCACTTTGTATCATTCATACCACTAAGTGCTACTACGTGTGGTCTCCGACCCAGAAGTGGAAGAAGTGGAGATGCTCTACCACGCTTTTTTTGCGCTGGGCTCTACCACGCTGTTCATGTCCCAGTCCTTTCGCTGACGTGTGGGACGTCCAACACATGCCATGTTTGGCACTCTTCGTCGTAAGAGTTGAAATGCTAGCATTCATCAGAAATAAAAAATAAATATAAATCAACAGTGATACTATTTTTTTGAGAACCAATCAGTAGTGATACTATACCACGTGGTTTCCTTCCACCTCGATATCGAAAAGAATACTTCCGTTCGCCAACATGTGGTACGTCGACCATCCTGGTCCACTTGCCATGCATGCAGAACTCCAAGGAAGAGTCACCCCGGTTGTCGTGCCACAATAACAATGACTAATGAGCCATCAAATCATAGGCCCACTTCCCACTTTGAAGTTGCTCGGACGAAGGAACCATCATGACTTTGTTGAATTCCGCTTCTTGAACAAACTACTGTACCAGCAGTACTTCTAGCTACAGTAGTTACTCCAACAGAGGCCTCCTTTCGTTCATAGGATAGGAATTTTATAGGAATATGAAAATCATAGGAAGTGAGATGACATGCATCTCAATTCCTATAGAGAAAGAGATGCCATTTGATGCATAGGATAGGAATTGTTTCATTAAGTCTAGGCTAATGTACTGGTAATTTTCTCTAAAAACTACAGTAGTAACTAGTAGTACTGGTACATGCTCGTAATCAGACACAGACACACACACTAAGTACTAGTACTACTACTTCTCACATGCTGGCTAGACACCATCGTTCTCCTTCCCGGCTTTGTCGGCGACACCCCACCGTGCTTGGATCTCCGCCGACCTCTCCACAGCAGCGTGTGCATCCTCTTCTTTCTTGCAGCGCCGGGCCTCTCTTTTATGGAGTGCTTTCTGACTTTTCCGCTCTCTCTTTGCGGCTTTGGGCGCCTCTTGTTCTATCGCTCATTCGGCCTTGGCATCTTCAAATTCCTCCCACATAGGTGTGAGGTCGCGAGCGGCGATGAACTCGGCACGGTGGGATGCCATCGCTTCCCTACCATTTTGTGTGCGGTCGTGGACGGCGAGGAACTTGGCGCAGCGGGATGCCATCGCTGCCTTACCGGTTAGTGTGTGGTGCGGTGGCATGAATGACACTTGGTGAGAGCTATGGGGTGGAGTGGCCGGACAACCGTGTAGTAAATTGGTTTGTGAAGAGCTCAAGGACAAAAGACGAAGGTAATTTGGATTCCCCTTCAATCCTGGTCATTTATTACCGAGTAAAATGCATTGGCGGTCATCGAACTTGTCTTGATAGCTCACTTTGATCATTGTATACGAGATGTGGTGATTATACGGTCACTGGCTCAGCGTATAGCTCCGTATTTGTGTGGTTGACTAGTCAAACAGTCCGCATGCGCCTCATCAGCTCGTGTCCTTTATCTATCTACACGGGCCTACCTGTCAATGGAGAAAGAAATACTGTAAAAACCAAAATTATGCGTACGTGGGGAATCAAACCACGGACTCGTCGCTGCAACGCACCCTCATCAGCCAAATGAAAATGAAATACCTCGCGTCAGACACTCACGCTCACACCGTCAAAGCATGCTAATGCATGCATGTCACCCTCTGAATCAAAGTCCTGCTCATGGTGCAATGCAAACGGCGAGCCCATCACCTGCGCCCCGGCGGTGCCTGACATTACTGTTTAGACATTTGATAGAGGCCTACGCGAACGCCGAGCATGTATTCACCTGGCTCAACACCAACGGTCATACGCGGAGCGCCTTGCTCATGTATATCGTCTGTCACAACGACAATCTATAAAACAGCCTAGCTAGAGAGGGTACTATGGTAGTATGGTACGGAGTATGTACTATCATGAGCGACCAATCTTAGTGCCACTGCACATGAGTGTGTGCCTGATCGATTCGTCCATTATTCGTAAGTTATGCGTGGTTGTGTGGTGTCTATGGTGGTCGTCGAAGGCTAGCTGGCGACAAGAGCGGTTGTCAATACGTGCTACATATGCTTCAAAGGCGCATCATCCATGAGTTCACACTTTACCACCACGCCAGCGTCTGACCGCCCTGGCCTACCGAAACCCCTTCCATCACTAGTGCGCACTTCCCGCCTGAAACGGTCACCGTCTCTCCAGAACGTCAATGCCGCATTCACCGGACTTAACTGCAGGTGCAATTGGTGTGTCACTGGCATGCGGGCCACATGCCCATTGGGCCCACATGTTAGTAACCCAACGCATCTGCAGTTAAGTCACTGAAGCAGCATTCGCATTCACGCCCGATGAACCTTCTCCGGTGCCAGTTGTCCATCCGTCTGTCGCGGCTCATTGCCATTCGCCCGCTATATTAACTTGAGCCCCAGCTCCCAGCCATAGCCAAAGACCCACACTTATTCTCCTCCAGTCCCTTCCTTATGTCGGCACCATTCCAACCATGGCCTCCTGGCGCGCCGATGCTCCCTTGGCCGTACTGTCACAGGAGAAGACGAGGGGCATCGGTGGCTCCGCTCCGGGCATGCTCCAAAGCTCTCTTCGACGTACTGTCGCTGGAGCAAACGAAGAGTAGTACACGACCACGAAGCCGACACGCGTGCGCAGGCGCGGCCAGCAGCGAGGAAGAGTAGTACACGGTAGGTCGCCGCCGCTCTGGTCCCAGGAAGGCCACCGCTACTCTAACTCAGTCGATGCCTAGCTTGGTGGGGTAAACATCGGCAACCGATTAGCCGCTTGATGGCGATGTGGAGGCGGAAATCTTCATATCCTTGTTCTCCAGAGGAGGAGGTTATCGAGGCGGATGAGAAGGAGGCAAAGGCAATGGCCAGTTTTCTCGGGTTCATGGCCGGACATGGTGGTCGGGCGCCGGCGATCATTTAGATTAGGTTTACAGTAGGTTTTAGTATGGTTTGTGCGAAATATGTAATCAATTTCGTCCAGTTTGTAGGAAAAGTTTTCGAAATGTAATGAATTTCATCCGGTTAATTTGAAATTTGCTTTGTTCGCACGAATTTCGTCCGGTTAGTTCATATAGTTGTCGAAAGCTATGCGGGCAGCAACGGATGGCATCCATCAGTGTCCTCGGACAGATGCCAGTGTAAATTTGTGGGCCAGCGCTGGAGATGCCCTAACTACATTATTTGGCAGGGAAGAGTTATCCCTCGATCAAAATCAGATCCGTGGTGTTTCGCACTCCTCCCGTGTAAGAGTGTAAACTCTTGCTTACATAAAAATGGAGCAAGTGGACGGCACTGTAGCACATCATATCACTCAAACTAGCCCACCTAACGAGAGGGAAAGCACCGCCCTCGTCATTTTGTTCTGGATTTCTATCGATCGATCGCGCGAAAATGTTACACTTTGCAAGTTCTAAAGGAAAAGGTGGCACACTTACGACTCATACGCGTCGCACCCCCGATAGTCCGGCTCGCACGCCGCTCACCAGAGGGGACACGCGTTGTCTTGCAATTTCACTGACATGTGGGACTGGAATTGAATAAACCGTCGATACCCAAAATCTAATCGCTCGGCGAGCATCGGCTAAGAAGAGACAAACGGGGGAGGGAGAATAGATCGCCCGCCCGCCGCGCACAGACTCCAAGAAATGTATGGTGATAATGTGAGGTGGGCCATGCTGGAATCTGGACCGCTTCCGGAGTCCGCTCTGACCGCCCTGGACCCTCAAGACGCCAGATGCCCGCCGCATGCATGCATAGCAAGTACTAAAAAACTGGGCTATAAGCCCGCTTATGTGGAGGAGAGAGAGGCATTGACAAAGTCAAGGAGTGGGCTCTGCAAGAGCCCGTCTCTACACGTGCTCCTAGGTATAAAAAAATAATTCTAAAAAAGGCATAAAAACAATTGTGTCTAAAAAAGAAAGGTAAAAAACATTTCAGAGGATATAGATAGAGAGAGAGTGAGAAAAAGTTGTAATCTTATAGCCAACCTTATAGTCAACAGTATGGTAGCATTACATGAGGAAGGAGGGAGTGGTGCACATGCCAAGTTCACTGGGCTGCCGTGTTTCACACTCCTCCGTCGTAACAGTGGAGACAATAGCTTTCATCAAAAATAAACAATGAATACTCGTTGCTCGTCCTCTATATCAAAAAGAATACTTTCATTCGCCGACATGTGGGACGTCGACCATCCTGGTCCACCTTCCATGCACAAAATTATCCTGGTCTACCCAGTTATATCGTAGGCCCAACCTTTCCCACTGTAAGTTGTTGGGACTAAGGAACCATCATGACTTCGTTGATTTCCGCTTCTTCAAGAAAACTTATTGTACCCGCAATACTGCTACCACACGCGAAGACTAGACGGCACTGTACCACGTCATATCACTGAAACCCACTAGGACAAACTAGCCCGCCTAGGTCATCTATTTTGGAACGGAGGGAGTACGTCTCTGCACTGCTATGATTTTGTGTTGTACGTCTCTGTACTTTTGCTATGATTTTCCTACCCTATGAACCAAATGAGGCCTGAATGTATCTGTGTCGACTATTGTCTGATCGATCACTAAGCCTACATTTTTAGGAGCTAGGGATATTGGTCGATCGACGACGGATAAGTATAAGCGTACCATGAGCTTATCAGCCCCAATGTTTCTCTTCGGTGAGTGTTTTGCAAGTACTATAGCTCGCACAGTAGCTAGCCTACTAACACCAAAAATCATTAAACAAGCCCCGCTGATATGATAAACAGTTCAAACTTACATCTAAGCATGCCATATATTACATCAAAAGCTTGTGAGGATACATCCGTTTCCATAACTCGGAGAGGGTTCGCATGATTCACTATCAAACAAAAGTAGCAAGTACCGCCCACACAAGACAGTGCACTAGCCCTAATATGGTTTGATAACACGCATCGTTCTGGTAATTAAACACAGGGCAATGCAAACTACCCTGAAGGATTCGCGCGACCAACTATTTCTTGTCATCGATCTCTCGGGCAATGACCAAAGCACGGACATCGGCATGGGTAAGGATGGAAATTTTATCCATGGACATGGATATCCATGGATATCCGACCTGAATGGATAAGGTTTGGATATGCTTTTGTGTCCATGGGCGGCGCCCAAACCCGATCCGATTGTTCATAGGTAGGGCATGGATATAATCTCGTACCCATGGATATACCGAAACCCGACCCGATAGAATGACTTAATGGGGAAAAAATCTGCTACCCCTACCCCACGTTCACATCTCCCACGACAATTTTACACTTTTTTTTATCTAAAACATGCATAAGAAATTACAAAGTAACTTTTATAAGTTGATAGTCAATCCCCTCCGAAACATACTCCAACACCCCTTCCCTTATTTTTATCTCCTTCTTAAATGACTCGTCATTCTCATTTGTTAGAAAAATACTAAATGATCTTAGGTTGTTACTGGATGTTGATTTACCATAAGTGAAGCCTAGTCTGCCACGAGGTGAAGAATGGAAGAGTTTATGTTAATATTGTGTTAAGTCTTATTTATATGTCTCGGGAGGACCCAATGGATATCCAGTGGATATGGATATCCATCGGATTTGGACATGGACATAATTTTTCACCCATGGATTCTTTCATGGGCGGGCAAAGACTGTCTTCATGGATATGGATATGGATTTGATATTGTTCAACCCGATCCAAACCCGACCCATTGCCATCCTTAGGCATGGTAATCGATCTCTGGGGCGATGTCGACAGGACTGACCGTGACATCAGAATCGATCTCTGGGGCGATGTCCATAGGATGGACAGCAGCATTGGAATCGATCTCCGGGGCGATGCCAACAGGACAGACCACGACATTGAAAACGATCTCTGGGGCGTTGTCCACAGGACGGGCCGCGACATCGGAATCATCAAGGACGTCCACCGGCACCTGCACAACCCCAACATATTAGCAACCACATTGCAGATAATCAAAAACCAAAACTATGGTAATACTCCATTATTTTTACCTTGTGCAGCTCACCGGGGGATCTCATTCCTCCAGGGGCCATCTCCTCGTCCTCGATGGGGGCCAACACCTTGCCAGGGGAATACTGCTTCTCAACAGCGACTATCTCCTCAAACTCGGCCTTGAGCCTCGCATAGGTGGCCATCAGAGTTTCTGGGTAGGCACGGTGGGGCCCTTACTATTCTTCCAACTTTCTTTGAGGAATTCGTCCGCCAACGTCGTCAACTCTTTGGCCAGTGCTTGTTTCTTGGAGTTCTTCGTCTCCATGGGTTGGCCCGCCAACATGGTCAACTCGTTGGTCGGTGCTCGCTTCCTGGAGATCGTTGTCTCCTGTGGGTTGTCCGCCGGCAACTCTTTGCCTAGTGCTCCAGGATCCATCCATGAACTGAAAAACAAAAAGCAATCGAAAGGAAGCCACAATCGGAATGAAAACGGGAAAAGAATAGGTTGTGAGAACCGGTCAGTGCTTCGCAAAAAGAAGATACTTGGAATGAAAATATAGCAGCATAACTGATCGCCCACATTTCCTTCGTCAGTACAGAAGAAAAATGGCAGAAGTGAGTAGCCTGGAGTGAGGTTTTCTTCAAGAAAGGGAAGAAAGGGCTTCAACGAGCGTTCCAGTGAAATGATGGTTGCTTCGTCCAGTCCAACTTGGAGTCCACCTTACCACTGTTGGTAAAGGTGTGGGTTTTGTGATATGACAGGTCATGACGACCACACCGGCGTGACAGGTGAGTCTCGACTGTAGCACCTCGTTGTGATTAGGTGGATGGCACGTGGTCCCGGATGCTTTGATGTCCCGCATGTAGATAGAGCGGCTAGTCATATAGGAGTGCTCAATATTGCGCACCGCGACCAAGGCGGAGAGGAAAATGAGAGAACTACGTAATTAATGCATGATTTTAATTAGGATAGTTTTGTAAAGTACGAGATACATTCCTCCAATCGCAAAATGCCTTGGTTCATGAGATTTGAGATTTGAGCCCTATAAACTGGAAGGGAGGGAGTACTGCACGCGGTGTAGTCTAGTCACTTGTTTAAATCTCTAGAAAGGCAAATACTCCTTTCCGGTTTACAGGTCTATACTACTCCCTCCATCTAGGTGTGTAAGTCATCTTACGAAAACCAAATAGTCCCAAAACACTTAGGCGCGGTGCTTTAACTTCTACCTTGTTTCTTGTTTCTTAACATATCAACCAATAAGAGATGAGAGGTGTGCATGCTTTTAATGACTTGAGACTACCAACCACGATATGCAGTGGCTAGTTCATTGCATGCAATGCTATTAATTAGCAAATAAACATTGGTAACCCCAGGAGGAAATGGTGCTAAGAGCGTGGACCTATGTAGAATGAGTATCAACCAACCACTAGAAAAAAAGACACATTCGTGACATTTTGGGCCGAACGGTTTTTTTTCTGTCATACATATGACACTTCTATGACGATAATTGTGACAAAACCTGGTATCATCATAGATGTGGTGGGATCCTACTTCTATGACAAAAATCATGACTGACAATGGGCTTTTCGACCTGGGCAGGCCAGAGACGTAGCTGCATGACATTCTTTGGGCCGTCCATGACGGAAAAAACCATGGTAGAAGCGAGGGCGAGGAAAATTTCAGGGAGTTCCCGGTTACGGTGGGAGGTCGGGGGCCGAGCGATGCACGTTTCTCTCATACACGTACACACGTGTGTGCGAGGCGTTGGGCTCTAACTGAACCCAAGCGATTGCACTGCAGGCTACGCATTACTGAACCCGAGCGATCCATTGATGGCTGTTAACTAAACCCGATCGAGCGATTCCTTCGCTACTGCTGCTAACTGAAGCCGATCAATTGGATGAACAGTGAGCGTTGCGGGGGGGGGGGGGGGGTTGGATAAATAGTGAGCGATGGCCTTGCCTCTGGATGAATAGGACCCTGTGGAGGGGTGCTCGTGGAGGGGTGGTTGAACAGGACCCCGTGGTGTGGAGGGCTGGATGAACAGTAGACGGTGGAGGGGTGCCCGTGGAGGGGTGGTTGAATAGTAGCCAGGGGAGTAGCGCCCGGTGGACGCTGGATGAACAGGAGCCCGTGGAGGCTGGAGGAGGTCGACGGTGGATAAACAGTAGCCCGTGGAGGCTGGAGGAGGTCGACGGTGGAGATGAACAGTATCCCGTGGAGTCCCGTTTTGCGGTACGCCACACCCCTCCCGATGAACAGGACCCCGCTTCGACCGTAGCGCTCCAACACAAGTCCGTTTCGTCCGTTTTGCGGTACGCCACACCCCTCACGATCAACAGGACCCCCGTTTCGATCGTAGGAGATCCGTTTCATCCGTTTTGCGGTACGCCACACCCCTCCCGATCAACAGGACCCCCGTTTCGACCGTAGGAGGTCCGTTTCCTCCGTTTTGCGGTACGCCACACCCCTCCCGATGAACAGGATCCCATTTCGAACGTGGCGGGTCGAACACAAGGCCGGTTCCTCCGTTGTGCAGTATGCCAGGCCTCGTTTCCATCGCCTGTTCCGTGCAAGCCCTCCCGATGAACACGACCACGCATTCCATTCCAACCCAGCTTGTTGGCTCCCACACGTTCCGTTGGCTCCCGATGAACACGACACATTCCGTTGCCTTCCCATGAACACGACGCATTCCGTTGCCTCCCCATGAGTACGACGCATTCCGTTGCCTCCCCATGAACACGAGCCCTCGCCGTACGTATGCGCGAGTAGGCATTCGAGACCCCGCCCGTATGTACACATATGTGGCCGTATTTTCTTTCTTGCACCCTAGCCGCTGTACGTACGTGTACATGCTATGTAAGCGCCTCTACTATGACACGTGCGCGCCTATATATCCACCAGTATATATGTACGTACACGTTCGTGACCAGAATGACAACGCTACGTACTTTTGGACCAGGTGGGTCCCGACTGTCAGGCACTTCCTTGCCTGCGAAGATGTAGCTGGTGGGTCCCAGCAGTCAGGGGGGTGAATCGTTTTTTTTGCCAGGATGCACTTCCTTGCGTGCGAAGATGTAGCTGGTGGTTCCCAACAGTCAGGGGGAAACATTTTTTCACAAAATACGGTGGCCTGTCTGGTGGGTCCCCTCTGTCAGGTGGAGGAATCATTATTTTGCGCATAATAAGGAAGCACTTCCTTGCTGTGGCCGTGGACCCAGCTGTCAGCCTCTCCACATATAGTCCACGTCCGATGGAAGCCCTTCCTTGACCACGTTGACCACGTCGCGCCGAGAGCACCACGGCAGTGGACGACGGCAAGGCCTAGGAAGGGGACGACTCGGAGTCGGGGAAGACGCAGCAGTGGATGCCCACGCGAAGAGGAGTACGATGGTTCACTGGTTCGACTGCGATGTGAGGCTGTTGTCGCCGCAGAATAACAGGGGGTGTGGGTGAGTAGAGGGATGGCCTGGCCAGCGGTGGGAGTAGTAGGGGGCGGTGAGGCCTCCGCGGCATCACAGCCGGCCACAGGAGGCAGGAGCATGCGGAACGACCGGCGCTGGTTTGGGCGGCTGGAGAAAGAAGACCAGAGGTTGAAGAAGCACTACGGCTGTTGGATGAACATCATAGGGTAACAGGAGCTAGAATCGTTCATATTGACTAAGTTGACAAAGCCCTCCGTCCCCGACAACTTGGTAGGCCCACAAGTCAGCCTCCCACTATGATGGGTTCCAGCTGGCAGGGGAGTATTCATTTTTTTGTGCGTAATAAGGAGGCACTTCCTTGCGTGCGAAGATAGCTGGTGGGTCCGACATGTCAGCGGGGGGCACGTTTTTTTCGCGAAATACAGAGGCCCTTCCGGTGGGTCCCAGATGTCAGGTGGAGGAATCATTATTTTGCGCGTAATAAGGAGGCATTTCCTTGTGTGCGGCCGTGGACCCAGCTGTCAGCCTCTCCACGCACAGTCTACTTCCGATGGTGTCGTTCGTTGACCACGTTGACCACGCCGCGCCGAGCGCATCCAAGGTGGTGGACGACGGCGAGGCCCCGGACAGCAACGAGCCGGAGATGGGAAGACGCGGGAGTAGAGTCGCAGACGGAGAGGTGTACGAGGGTTAACTGGTTCTAGTGCGGTGTGGTTCGGCAGTCGGTGGAGAAGAACAGGAGGTGTGGAGGGGTGGAGGGATGGCCTGGCCAACGGTGGAGTAGCGCTTCATAGCGAAGCGTGCTAAGCAGAGCTGCTAGCAGCAGGAGGCGGGAGGTGGTCCCGGCGGCGCTGGAGGAAGAAGACGAGAGATTGAAGATGGATGCCGGTCGTTGGATGTAAATCCAACGGCTAACATGTCAGAATCATTTGTTGACTAAATTGACAACAACTTGTGTTGGCTTCGACCTATTGGCCCACATTTCAGCCTCCAAAAATGTGGCACGTATTCAACCCATTTTTCAGAATTTACAGTCTTTTTTTGCGCGGTAGAATTTACAGTCAATTTGATCTTTTTTTTGAATTACAACCATTAGCTGGGCTGGGTGAACAAATAATGTAGCGTCCATGCAGCCCATTTATTTTATTTCCTAAAAAATTACAGGCCATTTGCACTTTCTCGAATACAGGATTTTGCTGGGCTGATTCTAATTATAATGTTGGGTTGGGCCAGCAATGTTATCAAAAAATAAAAAGGGCTGAGCATTTTGTTATAAATATATTTAAATAATAAGTGATATTATTACATTCGTCCTTAAATCTTACCAAGCTTTTGTACACAATCACTAGGATTTTCGTGCCAAAACAATCCAGGATTTTATTTGTTAAGAAATTATTTTTATAAGTTAATAAGATGTGGGATATTGTTTTCTTACATATGTAAGTATCTGTTAAATATATGATGACAATAAAAATAATATATAATAACATATAAAATAATTTAAATATATATAATATAGTTAGAAGGGAAACATAAGTTGGACCTGGCGTTCCTATTCTTATATAGAAAAATAGAACAGACCTCTGCGTTTTCTTCAAAAAAATACATAAATTGGGCTGCCAAAAATAAAACCTCGGATGGGAGGTCCATAGGCCGGTCGATACATGACGGCCCTAAGAAAATACAAACAGGCCTGGACCTCCCATCCGAGGTCGTGGGCTGCGCATGTTAAAAATGAAAGCCTAGACGGGGCAGCCCAAAACCACGTCCAACACTTGCCAAAACTTCGTCCCTCGTTTTCTCTGTGTTTCGCACACTCGACATTGTGTGGGCATTTTGACTGTGCATCATATGAAGATGTGCTATGCATGAATGTTGATCAGCATGATGTTAACTGGCTGGTAGTTCCATTTTCGACCATGAATAAAACTTCCAACATGATGTTAACCCTGTTTGAAAAGGCCGTGTTAATATAAATGCTCTGCCTCTGAAAGTTGCAGTTTCTTATCTGAAACTGAACTTGCAGTTTCTTATCTGAAACTGAAACTTGCAGTTTCTTCTGAATCCATGTCTGCACTTTTATACTCCTATGAAACTACATTTTTTAAGTGCTAAAAATAGATCTCTAGAATTCATAAAATACTTCATATGCTCAATACTGCAAATCTGAAATTCAAAAGACATTCATATCTGAAAGTACTCTCAAAATACACAACACAAAACACAATTCACAACCTGCAAATACTGACAACCCTAAGCTCCTCCTGACAATTCACAACCTGCCCGACTATTGGGCTGGGGGGGGGGCAGCCCCCTCCTATTCCTCGGCGGCAGACAGCCGCCCCGTGAGACGATGTGAACGGCGAGGGAGACGATGGCGGGGAAGCGTCGTCGGGCCAACTGCTTTTCTCCTCTTGCAGTTGGGTTCGGTCGACGAAGACTCCACCGGCTCGCTCTGGCAGGACACCCTCACAAACGGCACCCTGTAGATGCTCGATCCTTCAATCTCTGGTGGATGCTCCATCTGGGATCGATACTCCCACCACCGCTCCCTCACGATCGGATTCGGTGAATCTGTTTGCTCCATGGCCCAGAGGAGCAGCTCTATGTACTCCGGCGCGACTCCCTCCGGGAGTATCGCCGCCTTTTCGCTCTGTTGCAGATATTTGGCCATGGATGTCGCCGTCGCCGCTAGTTGGTCCTTGTTGTCAAACCAAGACTGCATCTCCAACATCCTAGCTAGCTTCACAGGGTCGCCGTCTGCGATCCTCACGTATCGGTTGTACTCCTCCATCGATCTACTTCTCCACAGCACCTTCACTCGCCGGCGGTGGTTTTTGAATGGAAGAGGAGAGGAGCAGCGCTGGTTTTGGATTAGAACGGGAGAGGAGCGATGCTGGTTTTGGACTGGAACAGGAGAGCAGGGGAGGTGGTTTTGAAATGGAAGAGGAAAGGAGCGACACTAGATTTAGATTGGAACAGGAGAGGAGCGGCGGTGGTTTAAGAGGAGAAGAGCGGAAGAACGATGCTGGTCTTGGAAGTATTTTTTTGTTGTTTTGCGTATTTTGGGTCAAAGTTTGACCACGTACTGTATTTGACAAGCAAAATGTGAATGCATGTCACCAAAAATTGTATCGTTTGGTTCGTATCTGAATGTACATTGAAATTATATTATTTTTGCAATGTATAACATATATTTTGTGTGCGAAAATCATGGTCAATTATGACCCAGAATAAAAGGGAGACTAGTTAACGTGGGGTCGCTTTCTTAATTGAAGGATAAATTGATTTTGATTTTGATCCAGTCACAGCGTGCCCGCCCTCTCGTCCAATCCTAAATCGTTGTCGCACGCTCCTCTCCCTCTTCTCCATTGCCAAACCACCTCCTCTCCTCTCCATCATCTCCATTCCAAAACCACCGTCTCGCCTCTCCCTCTTCTGATCTTCTCCATTGCAAAACCACCTCCTCTCCTCTCCATCATCTCCATTCCAAAACCACTGTCTCGCCTCTCCCTCCTTTGATCTTCTCCATTGAAAACCCACCTCCTCTCCTCTCCATCATCTCCATTCCAAAACCACCATCTCGCCTCTCCCTCTTCTGATCTTCTCCATTGCAAAACCACCTCCTCTCCTCTCCATCATCTCCATTCCAAAACCACCATCTCGCCTCTCCCTCTTCTCTATTGCAAGACCACCGTCTCTCCTCCCATCTTCCAAAGCTAGCACCAGACCACTCCGAAGGACATCTATGGAGAGGATGCAGCAGCGAATCAGGCAGATCGTCAGCGGCGACCAGGCAAAGTTAGCCAGGTTGAAGGAGATCCTTAGTTGTTTGACAATGAGTGGGAGATTTCGAGGACGGTGCGGGCCATGTGGCAATGTATGCGAAAGAGCGAGATGGCGGCGATGAGGGCGGCGATGTACATGTACTCCTCGGCGGCAGTCACGCCGTAGTCCTCCGAGTTCATCGAGTATCTCCTTTGGGCGATGGAGCAGACAGATTCGCCCGAGGCGACAGTCAGGCGGAGGTGGTGGGCGTACAGGTCGAAGGTCGAGCACCCAGAGGATAACGAATCGATCGAGTATGGTGTGCCGTTCGTGAGGGTGCAGAGCCAGCCGGAGCCACAGGAGTATTCGTTCTCCCACCGCAAGAGGAGGCCGGATGGCGCGACGTCGCTTCCCCGCCGTTCTCCACGGTTCCCTCGACGCTCGCCTCGTTTCAACGGCGGCGGTAGGGTTTAAGGTAAGCTTCGCACTAACCTAATCTTCCACCTGCTCATGCTTACAATCAATGTGACAGCTAATGAAAATCATGCTTACAATCAGTCTCCGAGTACTACGCCAATCACCCTAAAATAGCTCTGGACCTTTGGGTCAAAGTTGTGACACAGTGTACAAATAAAGAAAAATAGATTGGTGCTTCTTTCAGAAAAGAGTACTCCCTAGAAAACTGCCAATATAAGCTACTAGTATTTGGTTAGAGGATTTGCTGCCGAGAAAGATCCGTCCACAGAGAGCGCCACACATCCCACTGGTGGTGGTGGATGCCAATGCGTGCATGCAGCATGGTTGGTGTCGGTAATTTTTACTTGGCACACCTCGCACTCTGCATATATGCCGGTTCCATACGTACATTTGTGCAGTTCCACCAAAATGCAGCTGAATAACCCTGTTTGCACAGATAATGAAAAAGCGTGATTACATTATAGTGGCACTAGTTGATGAAACACACAAAATAAATAGAAGAAAATATTGCGATAGTATCATAGTATGCCATGCTGCGAGGGCGAGATGGGCCCTGCGACGCCTCATACGGTACGCCTCATACTGGACATCGTCCCAAGTCTCCCAGATACACCTTCTGCCAGTGATGAACATCAGTGTACAGCAGTAGTACAAGGAGGCGCCTTGAGACATTCAAATCTCTATTTTTGTACATATCAACTAAAATTAAGCACCCCAGTTTGCAGAAACGCTTAAACATTAACAATGGGACTAGTTGATGAAACATACTTTAACAAAGAGAAGCACTTTCTTTATCTACATTGGAAATGAAATGATAGAGATGACACTCGCTCTATTTTAACTGTATTATTACTTCATTTTATCAGTGACACTAGGGTCGAGCAGGTGGCAAACGAGGTGTACCGTGCGTCGCAAGGATGGAGGCCGGGGGTGCTTAGACTGGGATGCTGAAGCTGGCTCTTTCAGTCACCAACATGGATGATTCAATTCATGGGACCTTTTGGTGCAGTTCACCTAAAATGAAGCAATGTCCCGTGAGCTAGCAGCTTCTTCTTCAAATTTTTTAAGAAAAGGGCTCCAGCCCCGGTTCCATTTCCATCAGAAAACGAAACCCACAGAGCTTCTTCTTCATTAGTTGCAATAAAATTGAGCAACATCAAGGTTGGTTGTGAAGCTCCTGGAATGCTCAACTATAATTTGGATATCATTTGTGCAGTTCAACTAAGATCGAGCGTGAAATGTATATCTCTGTTTGCACAAAAAAGGTGGAAAGGAGGGTGACTAACAAGTGATGAAACATGCATCAAATGAAAAGAAGCATGTTCCTTATCTGAATGGCAATCCTACAAGGACAGTAGCAATTTCTAAAGCAGTGGCATTGCTAGATATTAGTGTGGGCATTAGGATTAACTATGACAACCGTTAAATACGACATTACTTTGGGCACGGGAGAGTAGGCGGACCAGGACAGTTGCATTTCTAACGAAAAGAACCAACTTATCTTAATGGGAAATTTTAGCAGGACATGTAAAGAAGTGCCATTGATTCATATTACTGGAGGCATTACATTGAAAACAACATTGGTTTAACGTGTCCTTACTTTTAACAGTGCGACTGCTACATTTTACCAGTGGCATTACATAAGAGTGGCTCGGGGCAACAAACATCAGAACAGGATATCTGGGTTGGTCCCATTTTTGTTCGGTATAGCCACCTTATACTGTGTGAGGCTAGCAAATCTAGTGCTGGACTTACTCTGTTGACTTGTCCCCCAGTCCCCACTTTCTTTCCTTTTTCAACCAATAGATCGGGTTTATATTGAGTTTGTACTGCGTTTCCCTTTATTTCCCTATTAGACCTAGAGACCAGTTGGATAGCCAGTCTCTGCTACTTTTCGCCCCCATTATTTCCTCTTTCGACCAAGTCCTAGATTCAGGTAACAAATCCTCCCCCACCCCCACCCCCTTTCTTCCTTGTTTGAACCAAGTAGTACTAGATTCGAGTGCATGAACTAGTTTTACCTCTTAAACGTAAAAAAATTAGGTGGTTTTCGAACAGCCGATCGATCCTATCTACGAGGGGGCCTGAGAAATAGTAAAAGTTACAAATGCAGCGACGTCAGGAACTAGGGAAGTAGAGCAAGGCCGGTTTCGAAGGAAGTTATACCTGATGGTCGCCGGGATGTCGCTAGGTGGGCGGCGGGAGGCCGGATCTGCCCACACTACGGCAGCGAGGAAGAAGGGGTCGGAGGCCCTCCCTCGCCAGCGGTGCTTGGGAGAGAACGGCAAGGCAGGCTGATCGGGACGCGCCCAGCAGTGGGTAAGAGCCGTCGCCGAGGACGACCGCGTGAACGTTGCACCTTCTCACCTTCCCCGGCGGAGAGGATCCGGCTGGATCTGTAACCAGCGGTGAGCAGAGAGAGAGAGTGTGTGTGTGGCCACCACTGTCGTGTTTAGATTTGGAGAGGCCGAGACAGTGTGAAAAGAGCAACACTAGCAAGCAAGCGCGGAGGCTCGTGCTTATATAGTGGAGTAGTACTTAGTTTTCTTTTGTCTACCGGAGCCGGCTTGACCTCGTCAATGACTGTCGAGAAGTCTTCATGCACGTGGCCCGGAGGCGCAGTTGTCGTCATTTTGATCTGAAGCGCCGGATTATAACATATAACACGAAAAAATGCCACATGACAAGAAATCATAACCTCACTGCCCAAAGGAGACAACATGAATCCCGACGGACAAACTAGACGAGGAACAAAGCTCAAATTAAAGATAAACTCGTAGAAAAGGGGTCCGTCGATAGATGTCCTAATTAACATAGCCGGCTTGACCTAGATGGCAGCCGAGTAGTCACTGTTCGTGCATGTGCCCCCAATGACTAGCCCAACTCAGTTGTCGCTGTTTAACCCTCGCAGTGATCCGAAGCACATGACACCTAATTTTGCGAGATGACAAGAAACCTTTTTTTAGATTTCTCACCACAACTACAGCCATGTACAACACAGCCTGCACGATATGTAGACGATAGCCAATCCAGGCGTGTCTGCTGGAGTCTGGTCACATGCATGGACGAACTGATCTTCCGTGTCTTGCAGGGATCGTCCAGGCACCAACGTAGTACAACACTTCTCTAGTACTATCGCTCGTCTCCCTCTTCTATTAAGTCACCCGACTTGCGGGGCCGGGGAGTGTGCCTATGGTCGGTTCTCAATTGTCGTCCCACATGTGTGTGCGAACGCAATATGACGCGCGTTCCATTCGGAGAGCAGCGTGCCAGACCGACCGACCGTCTGGGGTGCGACGCGAACGCGACGGGCGTGCTGTATACTCCGTACATGTGTACCGCCGTTTTCTAGACGCTTTGCTCCATGGCGCGGGCGCAATCCATGGATACAAAATTAGTATATTGTATACTATTTAAAAGTCGAGGGCGGGGCTTTTCCTGCCCGGTAGGCGGCGGGACAGTTCCGCCTAGTCGGTTCGACAGAGACGCGAGAAGACGAGGGAGTAGGCTGCTGCAAACGTAGGGCTGTGTGATTTGACAGCGAGTTACTGCTGGACAGGTGGGGCCCCGTGATTTGACTTGCCATTATCATTTTAACTGCGGCGCTACGACCGGCGTGAGTCTCCCGATTCCTGACCACCTCCATACAGGTGCCTCTCCCAATGCTCCACCATGTAGTAGAGGCTGGCTCTTGCATGAGAGCCCACTTCTCCACTTTTTCCTTGCCTCTCTTTCCTCCACATATGCAAAAATGCCATGTAAAGCGCACTATTGTACTTACTTGCTCCTACAGGTGCTTAAGCTTGCCACATAGGCATAAAGTCTGATGTGGCAAGTTAATCAAGAAGAGAGAGACTAGTTTGGTGACCCAAGGAAGAAACGGTGCTAAGCGCGTGTACCTAGGTGAAAAGACAATTTTGAGTCTATAGCTAATTAAATGAAGCAAACTTAGCAACACCATTTCATTGGAAGAGGTCACTCCTTGGCAAATGCAATAAATACTAGTACTCCCTGTGTCCCATAATATAAGAACGTTTTTGACACTACACTAGTGTCAAAAACGTTCTTATATTATGGGACGGAGGGAGTACGAAGAAAGAGATAGAGAGGAGTAAAAAAATACACTTATAGCCAACCTTATAGCCAACCTTGTTGTAGTATGAGTGACTAAGTGATGACTATGTATGACATGCCAACATCAGATAGCCTAACGCACCGTGTTAAATCTCCAAGGGCGCGACCGCGCGAGCGACGCGACGGTCGTGGTAGGCGCGACCATGATATGGGCTGCTGGCAGCCCTTGGATCTGAGATGAAACGGTCGCATGCTAAGTTGCTGAACATTTGCACCTCCAGGATAGGATATTCACCCATAGGTCTAGAATCACGCCATGCAACCGTTCGATCTCAGATCCAAGGGCTCTCGGAAGCCCGTATCATGGGAGAATGGAAAGCCACTACCCTGCCGTTCGCACGCTGGCAGTTCGCTCCTACTCGTCCCCGCACGTCCTTTAATACTACGGCGGTTCGCTCCTAGTCGTCCCGTCCATTCACATTACGGCAGTTCCACTAATCCTAACCCTCCTCCCAAATCCATGGCGTCCCAAATCTCCCCGATCGGCGGTGAGTACAAGGTTAGAACCATCACCGGCGATGAGTTCGACGTCATCTACACCCGTTCTTCCGCGACGGTGAAAGGATGCCTTTCTCGCTTCAGACGCATGTTCGAAGACTCAGATGATGAGTGGGTCGCTGGGCTAGATGTTGAGTACACCACAGTCGTGGGACGAGAGAAGGATCTAAAGGACGAAGAGAGGAAGAAGCCCGCCGTGATCCAGGTTTGCGTGCATGACTTATGCTTGGTCTACCACATATGCCATGCCGACGTTGAGTGCCAGGATTTTAAGGACTTCCTCGAGAGCAACCTAGTCAAATTCGTTACTGTAGACTTTGGTAACGACAAAGAAGTCCTGCGTCGGATAGGCCTCGTTGTAGGCAACACCTTCGACCTCCAAAAGAATCGGCTGGTGTCCTCTCGTCAGCCTTCAATGCTGACCCTGGCAGGAGCCATGGTTCATCCTTCGTACGGTAAACTGGAGAAACCTCCATACACGTTTCATCGTCATGCATGGCAGCGGAATGTACTAGATATAGACCACATCCAGTACGCTGCAATGGATGGCTACCTTTGTTTCAATATCTACAAGGGTTGGATGAAGAGCAACAGCCAAGTTGGCGGTTCAAGCAAAGAAGTATCGGCCAAGAGGAAGAGGGACAAGGACGAAGTCGAGGACGTGGACGAGGACTCCGAGTAAGGTGGCAGTGTCGTTGCTCATGGTGGTTCTAATGCAGTGTCTACCGGAATAGTTGCAAAGTTTAATTTCAGGTGTGCTTAATTTAATTTGAGGGGTGTGTTGTGCTGAGCCCCCAGCAGAACTATGTTATGTTTCTTCTTGTTACTTTAACTCTTCAGTAAGTACATACTAGTATTTCTTACATTTCATCTTTTAGTTGGTATAGTACTACCACTCGTTTCTTCACATTATATACGTACAATATATATGGCCAACATCATATAGCCAGCAGTTTAGTTGTCAAAGAATTTCAGGGTGCTTAGTTTTGTCAAAGAATTCCAGGGTGCTTAGTTTTATTTGAGGGGTGGGTTGTGCTGGACACCATTATTGTGACTAGCCTTTTTAATAGTACTATATGCATAATTTGGCGACGAGCGCTCTCTATATGTACCACCTTTTTTTAATTTCAAGTTTTGCTCCATGGCGCAATCCATCGATACTACTGCTGTACAAAAGTATACATTTTTTAAAAGGCTAGAGGGCGGGGCAGTCTAGCTTGGTCGGTTTCACGAGAGGCGAGGGCCTTTGTGATTTGACGGCTCATTACTGCTGGAAGGCGGGGCCTTGTGATTTGACTGCTCGTATAAATGCGCCGACGACCTGATCGAGGAGGAGCAAAGAACCGTGCGGTATACTCAAGTTTTCCACTGGAGTAGTACTGCGATGGAGGAACACGAAACACGGCAGTCCAGTGCCATATGGCGATAAAAAATGATCTAATTTGCTAGTCATCTCATTGTTAGCATTGTTCTATTCATTCCCTCAAAAAAAAACCATTGTTCTATTCATGCCTCGCAGAGAATGTGACACGTGCGGCGAAACACCCGAAGCAAAAGATGAAACACAGCAGCAAAAGAAGAAGGAAGATTATCACCCCAAATGATCTAATTCGCCGCGGAGTCGTAACTGCTTCTTCATCGCCTCCACGACCTCCATCTCCTTGCGCGTCTCCTCCGCCATCTTCTTCATTCTGTCCATGACGCGGGATTTCTCGACGCGAGCCTTCATCATCTGTTCCACGGCCGCATTACGTACCTTGACAGCAGCCGGGTGCTCGATGCGGAGCTTCGCCAACTCCTCCTTCTGTTCCATGACGAGGGCCTGCAGCATCTTCATCGAGGAACTACTATTCTCATGCAGCTTCTTCCAGCCGGCGTTCTTCTCCTTCAACAGGTCGATCTCGTGGCAGAGCTTCGCCTTGTCCTCCTGAAGTCGCAGGATTTCGCCGGTCGCCTTCTTCTCCGAGGCAATGCTCTTCTTCAGCAGCATCACCAAGCCGGCGGTCAACTCCCCCTGCTGATTGAGCTCAGCGGGCATGTCGTCGAGGCTCTCCTTCAGCAACTCCATCAAGCCTTGGATGAACTCCTTCTGCTTATTGAGGTGCTTATTGAGCTGATCGGGCATGCCGTCGAGGGATAACGACTCCAGCTCCGCCGGCTCGGCATGTTCGCCTCCGCGGCTAGGGCGCTCCTGGGAGCCATCGCCTGCCCGTGAGAGATCTTTCGAGGTCTCTGCGTGGCGGCGAGCCCTCTCTTTTTTTCCGCAGCCTTGGTTGCCGCTCCCTTGTTACGAGTAGTTCTCGACCTAGAGCTCTGCTCACCGGCCATGGCAACGACGGACGAAGAAGAAGCACTTATGAGGAGGAAAGGTAGAGTAATTTTCGGTTAGGTAGTTCCCCTTTTTATAACCTAAGTACTAGCACTAGTACTAATACCTGCATAGTGGGAACACGTTCAGGTTTGGTACGTACTAGTAGGTGTGAGCAGGCTTTCGAATGTGATGGGAACAAGGTAAAGATTAATTGATGGTTTTGGTTTCGAGGCCCGAAACGGCTCCCGATGAGTTTAGCGGAACATAAATTTCAAGTACTACACTGCTCAAATGCGTAAATATTATGTTACTGTCAAAAATTGGCACAAAATACGAAGGAGACCAATGGAAGTACTACTAGCAACCCACGATTTAACTACTCGCATGCGCGCAGTGGAGTAATAATGTCTTTCTTCCGCCCTCACGTCCACTCAATTTGCATGCGCTGTATTAATTGACCATCAATGAAGTGAACGACTTTACACGCGTCAAATTATCACATGGGGTGGATCTTGGTACAAAATTGCGTCCGCCCGTGTACCCGCGTGTGCGTGCGAGGGAATGAGTGCGTGCGTGGCGTGCGTGCACATCTTCGCTTCGTGCATGTACCGCCAGTATGGCTCAGGGAGGACGAGTACATTCTTCTGGAACCAGCAGCACGTCACTGTGATCAATCCACGCAAGGAGGTCGCGACAACGCCTCCACATGTGCCACGTGGCTTCATGAACTGTAAGAGAGACACTGTGTAGCGTGCCATTGGTATTCTAATTTACGTGTTTTGCACATACTCGAAGTACTAGTAAGGTACACGTGCATTGCACGCATCAGATTTTGCAACCAAATTATGAATAAATACCACACTATAGCATGTAAGCTCTGAGTCATATATGCGTGATGTAGCCCTTCGTTTAATTCTTATAGTTCATCTCATTCAAAATCAATTAGTTTTTATAAAAAAGCTAAGAACGCGTGAATAGGAAAAACATGGGATTATAGTGGAATGTCGTCTTGAATCCTACAGGATTGTACGAGTGTTTGATTGTGCATAGAAAAAACGCAGAATTCTTTCAAAGAGGTTTGAGTGGATGGGATGTTTCCTATGAAATCTAGTGCAAATGAATCATATGGAAAAATTCCTATGGTTTACAATCCTACGAATCAAACAACCAAGATAGGAAAAATTCCTAATGATTAGAATCCTCCAAAATTCCTTTGAGAATCCTTTGAATCAAAGAAGCCCTTAATCTATTTTATGATTCATGGAATTGTGCGTTGTAAAGCATAAAGTAAAAACAAATAATGGCAATTCAACTAGAAAAAAAGTTTGGGCAGTTATGATACGGAAGATTCTAGAACAAAAGAGAACCACTGTTGTTTTGAGGTTTGTGCATTATGCTTAAGTTCAACCATGGAGTCTGCTAGATTGTACATGTGGCAAAATCCGGTGGGGGCTAGAAGATGGTGCGAGGGGCCGAGTGGAGGGAGACTATGAAGGAATGCACAAGTGCGAGATCGATATTTAGAGAGAGGGGGCGAACACGTGCGCTGTTGCACGCAGTGGCGGAGCCATGAAAAATAAATGAGCTAGGGGGCCAAGCATTGCTAATCCTTTACGAGGAGGGTCAATTCATGAAATTAAACCTTTTTTAGCAGCAATTGTCTAATGATCACATTCATATTAGCCTCGATATATAGTGATGTTAGGGGGGGGCAGGGCCCTTACTGCCCCCTGTCTTCGCCATTGTGCACGCGTCTGAGAGATGAAGCGGAAGGCATGGATGATGAGAGGGGGACGTTGGATATATAATTAATGTGGGTGTATTAGCTATATATGTTAATCCTATATAGAGAGGTATAGATTGATCGATGTGGACGTGGGAAAGAGGGTGAGACCTCACTGGATATATCGATTGATCGGTTTGTGTGGAAAACTATGAAAGACCTAGCTATATACACACATACATAGAGGAACATCGATCGTTGCGCATGCACGCGTGAGAGATAAAGAATGCCCGATATGATGGAGAGGGGGATGTGTGTGGGTGTGTGCCTTCATGGGAGACCGACCTGAAGAAAAAGATTGCATGCGTGCGATAGATAATGCCGACTGGTAGTGTGTGTGCATGCATGCACGAGAGAAAGTTAGTGGTACAATTATAAAGAGAAGACTACTGTGTGGGTGTAAAAGAATAGGTGAGGTCATAATCAATGTAAAGTTGAATTCAAATATTTGAATAAGAGATCCTGATGTTTGAAACCCATGCATGCATGAATATAACGGAGATCTGCGCGGTGTGGTTTGGAAACGAGCATGTTGTAATGTATACACATTGAACAAGGTCAGACTGATTTGAATTTGAGATACCGATGGCAGACATCATTTGCCCACGTCGCATCCGTGCATGGACACACTATTCTAATTGGAGATGATGGGCGGCTTTCGCATCACATATCTATATCTATACCCCTATATATATATTATATTATATATTTTTATATTGTGTGCGGGTAACTTTAACTTTGAAAGATGGTCGTTGGATGAGGCGAATCCGATGGTCCAAAGATGGCAAATTTGAGCACTATTGGCCGTTGGATATCATCTAGATTCCACCAGATTTCGCCACATGTATAATCTAGAAGACTCCATGGTTGAACTTAAGCATAATGCACAAACATCAAAACACAAGCACTTCTTATTTGTTCTAGAATCTTCCGTATCAGAATTGCCCAAATGTTTTTCTACATGATTTGCCATTATTTGTTTTTACTTTATGTCTTACAACGCACAATTCCATGAATCTTAAAATAGATTAGCTTTCTTATAAAAACTAGATGATTTTGAATGAAATGAACTATAAGAATTAAACGAACATCTACATCATGCATATATGACTCAAAGCTTGCATGCTATAATGTGGTATTTATTCATAATTTGGTTGCCAAATCTCATGCGTGCAATGCACGTGTACCTTACTCTAGTCTAAATGGTGTTTGTGTGTGTGTTGTGCGTGTTGAGGTGCAAATTGTCTTTTTTTGGGTACACGTTAAGCTTGTTCTTCCGAAATTTCAAGCCGCGCCTTGTTATGCCGAAAATTGAAGCTAGCGTCTCTGTCTATCGTGCTGCGAAACTCCCGCCTCTTCAACCCGCGCCTTGTTAGCCCGAAATATTTAAGATATATCTTTGTCTCGTTGTGCTCCGACAACTCCCTCCATCTCAACCCGCGCCTTGCTATTCCGAAATTACAACGCGCGCGAAAACTCCCACCTCCTGTGAAATCCCGACACGCGAAATGCCCGTGGTACCCCTGAACCGAAAGAACCGCCTCAAATCGGTGGGGGGTACTTTCGTAACTTACCCCACATTTCGGACAAGCGCGTCTCTAAGCCATGGTTCCCCACTGCCATCCCATCCGCCCACCCATTCGTACACCGAGGCCGCGAAAACCCGCGACGAAACCCCACACCCTGCTCCGTCCGCCACCCAGCCGGAGCCTCTTCCCCGACGACGTCGTCCACAGCAACACCTCGACGTCCCTCATCCACCGTACCGGATGAGGATCCGTCGTCGATCTCATCGTCCCGCCGGTTCAGCCACCCCGTCCTCCACCTCCAAGGAGCTGCCCCGACGTTCCCCTCGTCTTTCGCGCCACCTCCATTCCCACACCGCCGTCTTCACCTGCACCACCGGAAGAGCATCATCATCACCGTTTCCTCGGATGAAGCTGCGGCCTAATCGGCGCCACCAAAGAGGTTGTACACTAATCGCCGCATTTTCTTCTTGATTCGATCTCACGGTGCTGCCGGCGCTCGGTCCCGAGCCGACACGGCGCGGCTCCATCCACGGCGGCGTCGCCGGCCACTTCCTCCACGGCGTCGCTCCCTCGGCGGCGACGTCCACATCAGTAGGAGCTGCTGCTGCTTTAGCTCTCGCTCGCGCTGCTGCTCTGCTCTTGCTCTCGGTCCCCTGCCTGGTCTGCTCTTGCTATTGCTCTTGCTCGCGCTGCTGCTCTCGCTCTTGCTCTTGCTTGCGATGCTGCTCCGATTTGGCTACACTTCAGTCGACTGAATCGACTTTTGGGTCAGTCGATTTTCAAGGGGTGGGGCTCGCCGGGGTGAAGGAAGAACCAGCCGCAGCGGGGAGGGGGCTCGCCAGAGAGGTTCCCCACTATCTTATCTTAGGGTTTCAGGATGGGGGCGGTGGTCGCCGGCGGTGGCGGGGCGTTGGCGGGGCCGTGGCGTGGGGATCGCCGGAGAAAAAGCTCACACGGGGGCGTCCTAGAGGGATGGCCGGGGCGGCGGGGACCGGCAATGGGGAGTGTTTTCGGGGCGGCAGGGCAGGCACCGCCGGCCGCGGGCGGCGGGGGGCTGCTGTTTGGCCGGTGGTGGCTGGCGGCTCAGGGGGGTGGAGGTTGAAGATGAACCGCGGGCCCTTGATTTCGTATCCAACGGCTGCAAAATCGACTGACCAGAGATGAAAAGTCAGTCGACCGACATGTAGCCTACCTTGCTAGTGCGTTAGTTTCTGACAGCAAAATTCAGTTTCGACAGCAAAATTCAGTTTCGACAATTAAGTTCAGTTTCGGCAGTTAAGTTCAGTTTCGACAGTTAAGTTCAGTTTCGACAGTTAAGTTCAGAGATGAGCGGCTGATGTATTTTACATCTAGCACTTTGTGGTTATGTATTTTACGTCATGTATTGGAGATGCTATTAGAATTCCACTCAGGTTAACGTTGTTCGTTGTCTCTCTTGTCCTGCTTCAGCCTCGGCGTCGTACAACTCACCGGAGCTGCTCCAACGACGAAACCCTCCATCACAGCGGAGCAGTACCTCGGGCTCCATCTCCAGACGCCTAAGATCTTCTTCCCCTCCTCCGACAGCAAAGTCAGCCGGAGCATCCTCACCGGCCAACCCAATCACGCTGAGATCGACATGGCTTCGCCAAAGAGGTTGTACACTTGTTGCATCTCTTTTTTACTCTACATGTTATATATATTGTCCACTGAGCACTCGTAGTAACGGGAAATACGATTATTTTATCCTACTATATGACAAGCAGTGAGGTACCAGGCAACTTAGCTATCCGTGATGGACTCTCTTGAACGCCATCATTATTTATCTCTGCGCGTTTGAGCTGTGCATTTGTCGATGGGCCTGGGAGTTGAGCTAGTATGGCAGTGGCCTGGGTCCAAAGTAATAGAAGTAGCACAAAAACATTTTTTTAGTGTAGGATTTTCCTTGCTCAAGCCTGCCTACTAGAATCGCCAGTGCTTGAAAGGAAAAGTGAATGAAAAACATAGGAATTGGAAAGTTTCCTATGGTACTACTTTTCATGAATTTGGTGCAAAGGAATGGAGCAAAGGAAAACTGTAGGATTTGTTCCTTTAGTGTCTCCTTGAAAGAAAAACCGTAGGAATTCTAATTTCCACTTCTCCTCCTTTTCATATTCCTATTCATCAAGCACAAGACTAAGAGATAGTAGCATAATAGCATTATAACCGTACATTTTCTTGTGGTTTGACTTAATCTCACCATGCTTTTTTGCATCCTGTGATCTTCCAATTGTTGTGAATCAAACACCCAGATTGGCAGAAATCCTGTGTTTTTAAATTCTCTGTTTTGCACGTGCATTCCTATCCTATTCCTGTCTATTTCCTATCCCTGCATTGTTAGAATCCTCAAATTCAAACAAGCCCTTACTCAATTACTTCTGTTACAGATATGTGTCAAAGAAAACCTTGTGTGGTTTGTCCTGCTCCTGCGGCGCTGTGTTCCACCCCAGCTCAGCTGCTCCAACGACGGAAGGGTTCACCACAGCAGGGATCCGCTCTCCAGACTGTCTTTCGCCGCCTCAGATCTTCTTCCCCGCCGCCGGCAGCCACGACAACTGCATTACCATCATCAACTGAGCAGATGACCTTGAGGACTACACGGGTCCGCAAGAGAGGTCGCACTCTTCCGTGTCTGCTTACGTTATGCGTCGCTTAATATGATGACATGCTACATTATCGTCGTGTTCACCTATTAGACTCCGAGTCAGGTCCAAACTAATGCTGAAACTTGAGTTTTTAAATGGTTGTGGGGTACATATTGGGGCAGCAATCAGTACTATCTGTCTACTATCTGGTTAATCTCCGGTGTCTACTATGAGTTTCATGTTGGGTGCAAACAAACATTAAAGGAGCCATTATCTGTATTTTTTAACTAAAGCTATTATCTGCCTGCTATCATTGGTTTTGGGTCTATCCACAGTTTGCTACCATCACTCTGGATTTGTGCATGCACTCCTTACATAATCTCACTATGTTTTATTCCTATGCATGCCAGTTATTGTACACAATGGAACTGATCATGTAGAGCAAAAGAGACGAGCCTTGCGTGGCAATAAAATTTCATGCAGACGTCGTTCCATGGTGGGCGCAAAGGCAGCCCCCCTCCACCCATTTCGGATCGTAATCAAGAGGAAGATAACTGTTCTGAGGGGGATTCAGAAGGAGAAGACCACTCCTATTTACCCCATGAGGTCTTCGCTCTAACTTGGCATGCTGATGTTGGTAATATCATGCATATGGTGCCTTGCATTGCTTACTGTATACATTAAAGATGTCATCTGCTTAGTTTAGACATGCTTTGTGTCAATGCCATCTGTTTAGTTTCTTTATCGTATATGTGAATCATGCAATGCCATCTTGTCTAGCCAGGCATCATATATGTGAATTTTGCAATGCCACCCTGGTTAGCCAGTCATCTTATATGTGAATTATATCATGCCATCATTTTTTTATTATGTGTTAAATTTGTCAACAATTTTAGTACATTCAATTACTCTTCCTGTGCATCAGCCATTCGGCACGGTCATGGAAAAATCTGGAGTGGAAACAAGGTCTTCAGAGCAGACAATGCTATCTGACGAAGCGCATGTCTTGCTGGTTACCGATAGCTCCTCAGAGGAGGATTCAGAGACAGATGACCAGTCATATTCCCCCCCTGAGGTGCATGCCCTAACTTGGCAGGGTTATGTTACTCATATCGTGCGTATGGTATCTTGCATTGCTATGTCATTTGCTTAGTTTAGACATGCTTTGTGTGAATGCCACCTGTTTAGTGTCTAATTACCATATATGTGAATTATGCAATGCCATCTTGTTGCAAGACATTATATATGTGAATTATGCAATGTTATCTTGTTGCAAGGCATTATGTATGTGAATTATGCAATGCCATGCTGTTTAGGCAAGCGTCATATATGTGAATTATATCATGCCGTCCTTTTTTTGTATTTCTCATTGCTTTTGTCGACAATGTTTGTATATTCAACTGCTCTTCCTGTGCATCAGCCATTTGAATTGGTGATGGAGAAATCTGGAGTGAAAACAAGGTCTTCAGAGCAGACAATGCTACCTGCTGAAGCAGATATCTTGCTGGTTACAGATAGCTCTTCAGAGGAGGATTCAGAGGCAGATGACCAGTCCTATTATCCCCCTGAGGTGTATGCTCAAACTTGGCAGGGTTATATTACTCATATAATGCATATGTTGTATTGCAATGCTTAGTTTTTACATCATATACACAATATTGAATGCCATCTCCTTAGTTGACACATCATATATGCAATTGCCCTCTGCTCACTTCCTTAGTATATAAATCATATATTTGAATTATGTCATGCCATGATGTTTACATAGACAGCATGTATCTGAATTATGGCATGCCAACCCATTTTCTAAAGACATAATATAGTTATATCATCTCATCCTGTTTACATAGTCATCATATTTTAAATTATGTCATTCTATCCGTGAATTATATCATGCCATCATGTTTCCATCGACGGCATGTTTGTGATTTATGGCATGCCAACCACTTTAATAGACACATCGTATAGTTATATCATGTCATCCTGTTTACATAGTCATCATATTTTGAAGTATGTCATTCTATCCTGTTTAGTTAGCCATCATACATGTGAAATTGTGTCATGCTATCCTGTTTAATTAGCCATCATATATGTGAAATTATGTCCTGCTATTCTGTTTGCTTAGACAACATAAATGTGTATTATTTCATGCCCTGTTTTCTTCCCTACTATCCATTGCACCTGTCTATCTTACAATGTCTGTACATTCAATTACTTTTCTTGTTTATCAGCCATTTCAATTGGAGGGAGTGATGGCAGTATCTGTGGGAGTAAAAACACGGTCTTCAGAAAAGATCGTGCTACCTGTCGATGCAGATAGAACCACGGTTGTACTTGCCCAAGAATCAGCTCCACCACACATAAACCACACTCATGCAGATTGTACCCCTACCCAGTTGGACAGAGAACCAGCTACACCCCTTCTAACCCCAACCCAGCAGATAGACACCCAGTTCCCGTTGACACAACACCGTCTCCACCACAGAGTACCCAAACACGAGCAGTTAGTAAGGCAACTGCAGTGCCCAAATCACGAGGACCACCGCTCCGAACCCAAAGTCAACGCTTAAAGCAGAAGAAGAATTGTTCTCAGGTCAGGTTCCGTAGATATGGTTAATACTACTTTGCTCTTGCATCACTGTATTTACTGATACCAACCAATTTCAAATTTGAAGGATGCAATTGAAACTCCAATGGCGCAACAGGTATGTTTTAAACCTGTTTCTTCAACGTGTTTGGCTGTTTGCTGTTGTAACTTGCTCTATGTTGATTTCAGTTTCAATTGAATAAACAGTTATGTTCTCATGCCATGCACATTACAAGTGTTGTTATTGCTGTGTAGTTTCCCACACTTATATTCTGTCTATGCTGCTTTGTCTTAAATAGATATGATTCGAACTGTATCTATCTTGATTTGGCAACATAAACTAGAATGATATAGACCATACAGTGACCATACTACATAGATATATGTTTGTTTCATGCTGTTATCCTGTCCACCTTACTACTGAACTGGTTTACCAAAATGAGTTTCATATACTACATTGTAAACCTGAGATGTGTTTGTTTGTTTCTCTTTTAGAACGCGGATAAAATATTGGAGAAGAGTACCCTGTTATGCAATGGTAAAGGAAGTAATGCAGATAAGGTTCAAGATAGTGAGACATCCCTGTTGGTCTCCAAGAAAGCTGATAAAAACTATATTGAGGACACTGAGACAACCCCAAAGTCCTGTCTTGATGTAGTGTTCGAGTTACTGGCTACCACTGCTGGCACCAGCTCTTCGAACTCGTTGCCTGAATCAGTTCGGCTTCTTGAGTCTCAACTTCAAGTTGAAAGACATCGATCAGATGTTATGCGACAGGAAGCCGAAGGACTGAGGAAGTCCCTGCAGAATTCAGATGCATACTTTCTGGTGCAACAGCAAGCGCTGGAGGACTTAAGCGCCAAACAAGAGAAAGTTAATAAGCTTGCTAAGCATCTTGCCAGCATTATGGGTACCCAGGATATTGTTTCTTGAGCTCTTCTGAAGTGGTTTCAGTTCTGGACTTGTTTTGCTGCGGCGTTTATATGCTGCTGTGTTCCCTATATTTGCACTGGTGGCGAACTTTGATGCCCAGTGGATGTAATATGTGTAATAGCCGTGATAGCCTAGTGTAAGTTGCTTGCTTATTTATTTCCTTGTTGTCTTGTTTATTTGTTTGCTTGTAGTCAGTGCAGTTCTTTTTCTGCGGTTTGCTAGTGGCTGCAATAACCTATTTTTTAAAACTAGGCCACAATAACCATGGGCTAATATTTACTGTAGTGACACTGGACCTACGGGCCGTAGAAACAGTGGGCCTTCTACGGGCCGTATAAACAGTGGGCCTTCTACGGGCCGTATAAACAGTGGGCCTTCTACGGGCCGCAGAAACAATGGGCCTTCTACGGGCCGTATCATCAATGGGCCTTATACGGGCAGTATGATCGATTGGCCAAACATGGGCCAATAACAGGCCGCATAATGGCCGTAAACGGGCTAGAGTTGGAATCGTCCGTTCATGGGCCGACCATAACGGGCCATCGTTAATAGGCCGTATTTCATGACGCTATGAAAACGGCCCAACGTGTTAACGGACCACAAACGGGCCGACTGTAACCACGGGCTGAATTTGGCCCATAAGCAGAAAATGACAGTAACGGGCCGTAAGTAAACGAATGCTGGAAATGAGCCCAAGAATAAATGGGCTCTGAGAAGGCCGAAAGATAACATGGGCTGGAAACGGCCCAACGGAATAACGGGCCCTTAATGGGTATAAAGTGATACACTGTTCATTACGGGCCAGTTTCACCACGGGCCGTTAATGGGTGTAAAGTAATACACTGTTCATTACGGGCCAGTTTCACCACGGGCCGTTAATAGGCCAAGAGTTACATAGGGCCTCATATGGGCCGAAAGACGTCATGGGCCATACATGGGCCAGAAGTGAAAACGGGCTGGAATCATATTGGGTGGCCCAGATGACGCTATTGGGCCTAATTCGGATAGGGCGTAACGGGCCTTGGGTTAGCGGGCTGTAAATGGGCTATATGCGAACAGGCCGTTAACAGGCTTTACATGGGCCTGCCCGCCACCTTTTGACCAAGTCAAACGGGCCGACCTTTTCACAGGAATGGGCCTCTGTTGGGCCGTGCCATGTGTCGACGTATCATAGGCGCCTTCTGTCCAATGAGTGGATGACATCTGTCCTAGCGATGAGCCGACACGTGTTTCCTCCAGCCAATGATGATTTTACACGTGGAAAATCCCCATTGGTCGGGGCTGTTAACGGGTTATCGGATCCAAAACCCGACCCAATAGCTTAACGGCGTTCCGTTACGGTGGATGCCATGTATCGGTCACCCTTGACGAAAGCACTTCTGTGACGCGCTATTTATCATCATGGAAGTGGACACTTCCGTGATGATAATTTTGGTAATGTCATGGAACACTTCTACGACAACACATGTATGACTATCTTGATTCTGTCATAAAATCTTCATGGATGTACATGCATGACAGTAAATGCGACCTACTGTGACAAACACATATCATCACGGAAGTGTATTTTTTTGTAGTGAATGGATGATGGAGTTTAATTGTTAAGCAATTCAATGAGGGAAGCTTAGCTACAAATTCAATGACTTACTCACCTAGACGAAGGGAGTAGCAAGTACTAGTACTACTACAATAGTGGCCTCAAATAGCAATTTTTTCTCATGCAAGAGCCTGGCTACTATATGCGTGCTCCAAGGCACCGCACCACGCGAGCGTTCGCAACTGCCACGTTCGGGTTGCGCTTGGCTCTTCGCCTCTTCGAGAAGACGAACAATGATGTTACTCCTACTTCTACAATATCAAATCCACTACTGCATGTCCGTCCACCTCGTGCGGGAGGGATACCATGTAGCGAAAGCTTCTACTAGTCCTGCCAGACACCACGCTCATGCGCGAGGGAGGGACGCAACTTCATTGACTTACTACTCCTGCCTTTGCATCAATGACAGGTGGGCCCAACAGGTGGTTGGCCCACCTGTCATGTAGCCAAAGGCAGGTGCAGTTAAGGCACCGGAGCTTAGTCCACGTGGGAGAGGGCGTTGTAGTAATCAAACTTCTTGGTCTTGTACGAGTTGATGCGACACATCAAAGCACTGCACTCGATATAAGACTTTTTACACATTTCAAATGGACTACAACATATGGATGTATGTAGACATATTCTGCTTCGTATGTAGTCACTTGTTGCAATCTCTAAAAAGACTTATATTTGGAAACGGAGGGAGTACAACGCATGCATGCATCCTGTGACTTTCCTACTTGCATGTGTTGATTTGATGCACCTTGCCAAATTTTGACTATAAATTTAACTAACCAAATTTTCATGCATGTCACAAAAAATTACGGGGCTGTTTGGATTGTGACTATGTTTGTCTTATGTTTCCACATTAACTTTCCCACACTTGCCACACTTTCCTAACTTGAGTTGCTCAAATTGTTAGACACACTTTGGCTTGCCCAAGGGAATCTTGCCACAATTTTTGTGTCTATGACATGTGGGGTTCACTGCTAATAAAAAAAATTCTTGTCTTAGATATGGCTAATAAAAAAGACTGATATTTAGGAATGGAGGGAGTACAAAATATAAATAATAATGCATGTTGGGCATCCACGTTTCCGCTAATTTTAGCCGTGGGCTTGTTCACAATTTTTATGAGGGGGTGGTTGTTCATTTAATGGAGGGACTTGTAGTACCATACTTGAATGATACAAAGTGCGACCTGGCACACCGTAACACCACTTGGAACAAGTGGGTAGCTATCTCAAAAAACAATCAACAACTAAAAAACCGCGACGTGGCATGTAGTAGACAATTTTAAACAATTGTTTTGATGGAGTGAAAAAGCAAAACTACCACACTACATATATATAGGCCGGAGCCTCCGCGCTAGCTTCCTAGGGTTGCTCTACTCACACACTCTCATCCTCTCCAGATCTAAACAAGATAGGGGTTGTAACACAGTCTTTCTCCCTTCAAAAAACACTGTCTTTCTATCCTCACCGCTGGTTATAGATCCGGACGTATCCCCCTCCGTCGGTGAAGGGGAGGAGGGGCAGCGTTTAGGCCGTCGTCGATAGTGAGGGAGGAGACCCACTGCCGGCCGCACCGTTATCTCTGGCCGAGCGCTAGTGCGGGAGGTCCTCCAATCCCTTCGTTGTTGCCTGTGGGCGGATCCGGCCTCCCGCTGCCCACCTATCCACATCCCGGCGACCTTCAATTATATCTTCGTTCGAAACCGCCTTAGCTCTACTTCCCAAGCTCGCTACGTCACTACATGTGCATCATTTTCTACCTCTCAGACCCATTCGATCGGATGGTCCAACATCACCTTTTTTTTTCTATTGTTAGAGGTAAAGCTACTTCATGGAGTGGAATCTTGTACTCTCTCCGTCCGGAAATACTTGTCATTGAAATGGATGTATCTAGATGTATTTTAGTTCTAGACACATCCATTTTAATGATAAGTAATTCCAGACGGAGGGAGTACTTGGTTCAAACAAGAAATAAAGTGGGGGTGGGGGAATTTAGTATGTACATCGGACTTGGTACAAACAGGAAGGAAAAGGGGTGAAAGTAGTATAGACTGGTCATCCAACCGGTCTCTTGGTCAAAAAGGGAAATATAGGGGTAACGCTGTACACAGTGGTATGACCAGGGCTAGATTTGCTATCCACACATCGGAGTAGGTGGCTAGAGTGAACAAAAATGGGACCAACCTAGATATGTTTCTTGGATGTTTGTTTCTCGGGGCAACAAACTATGAATCACCACTTTATGCCCCTGTTTACGTACATGGTGCTGGACTGCTGGTGCACCCTCTGTCCCATGCCCTTATACCAAATATTTAGCTGTTCTTAATCTAATGTCCCTGGTAAAAATGAAGTCATGCCACTGTTATAACACATGACAAGTTTAGCCAAATGTTTTTGCCTGTAACTGTTTGAGACTTTGACTATTTCCTCTGTAACTTTTTGTGCAAACAGGGATATCCAATTCACCTGGTTGCTGTTGTGACCTTTTGGTGCACTGCACAAAACTCTTCTTAAAAGAAGTGACTTTTGTGATGTTTAACTTCAATGTCAGAATGGAACAGTTGGTTCATTTCGGTGGAACTGCACAAAGGGAGATCTGTGTTCCAATCCTCATCATCCATATTGGCGCCATAACCTTCATTTAGGTAAGAATGATATTTAATGCATGTGTTCATCTCTATTTTCCGATTGCCTTGAGAAAATAATGCTATTTTCTACTAGTACACTTGTACTCCCTCAATGACAAAACCAAATCTGAAATAGAAGGTCAATCATGTACTTGGTTTCACCAACTGGTGAGGAGAAAGAGAAACAGAGCATGAAGAGGAAGAAGAAGAAGAATAAACAGTGCCAACGCGATCTTGCTGAAGCCAGAGGCCTCAGTCGAAGCCACAAGGGCTCTGGAAACGACTACCTTACATGTGAGACGATCCTCCAGGGAGCCCTTCGACTTCTGATGTCTCACTTAATTAATTAGGAGTACTTAAGTACCACTAATTTATTGATGCCTAATTTTCCTGTTGGAGTTAAATAAATCTTTAATAGGACCCTATGCCGAATCATGTACGTGTGTATGTTTGTCTATGAAGGTGAATCATGTGGTGGAGTAGGGAGGGAATATTATTAGTGTCATGATATAATAGTGCTATTTTTTTGCATGTCAATTTATTGCCATTGGTTCAATGAACCAATGTTTTGCGTATTGTCCATCATGAATTTGATGCTACTATTAGAGTAATATGCTAACGTCTTCATATCCTTTCTCACTAAGCTAATGAAGGTTTCACCTTGTTCCTACTTGTGCAAATAGGGATCATGTTGTGCCAATCATACATTTTAGTGGAACTACACAAGACAATACAATGAACTGTATCCCAGCCAGTGCTTGAACTCTGCTGGAAGTTCTTGATAATCTTTCGATATAATCTCAGCACTGGTAAACAAGAGTGATTTCAACCATACATTTGAAGTGCACAAAAATATATACTATTGAGTGATTCTAGTGAGTGCTTTATCATCTCTTATGGGACTACATGAATAAGCTTTTTTTCTCAGGTAGGTATGGGCCTAAGGCCTTCATCCATATTATTTTGTTGTCATCTCTATTTGTATCGTGCTACTGTCATGAGAAACTCCTTTATCTTTGCACGTTAAAGTTTTGCAACCTATGATAAATGGCAATGCTTTGAGTGTTGAGCTAATTGGCACTGAATAAATAAACTAATACCTCTCTTTAAGCAAGACTACTATGTTGCTAACTTTACCCATTAAGATAATGAGGGTGCTTCTATTTGTTAGTGTATGTTTCGTCAACTAGTCCCTCTATTACAGTAATCTCACTCTCTCAATATATGTGCCAACAGGGATGCTCGATTTTGGTGGAACTGTATAAAAACTTTGGGTGCTACATTGCCTCGACAGCTTCCGTCCTTTCCTGTCAGTTGCTAATCTCGGCTTGCTTTCTTCCTTCGCTGTCAGACGCTTCGCTTATCTCGGCTTCCAGTCAAAGGAAATAGTAATTGATATGCTACCTCACACAGGTTGGTACTGGTCTTTATCCTGATTATTGTGCTTGTCATGTAGTGGTAATTTGGTATTGTGCTACTGTTTGCCGATTTTATAAAGGAGTAACTTGGAGCCTGAACTCGCATGAAAATCATTGCATTGGGTGATTTTAGTATAACTGCACAATATGATCAGATGGACAAATACTTATGCCGCTGCTATGTACTCCAAAGTTCACTCAGACAAGCATCGATGTTGACAAGAAGTGCCTATATTCACTCAAATATCAACCGGCGTCAACCAGTTGTCAAACTCCCAAGTATTAGGAGAGTGAACGCCAAAAATATTGCTTGGCTCATAGCCCAGAAGAACACAGTCCAGTCTTTGGTCCCAACTTGTGCCTTTTGGTTATCGGCAGATATGGTAGCAAACTGTATGGCATGGAGTCTAAAGATTCCAGACAAGTTGGTTGACGCGTATATTCATCTGGCACTTAGTCAGTCTGCACTCCAGGGATGCTCCATTTCAGTTGAACTGCACAAAAAATTTGGGTGGTTCATTTTCTCAACCGCCTCCTTTCTCGTCTGCAACGTAGAATTTTGGCGAGATACAGGACCAAGATGAGCCAGTAAACTAGTTGGATGAAAGTAGTGGCCAAGTTACTCAAACCTCGCTCAGCACAAGACCACTATTTGAGGATAAACCTACAAGCAAAGTTCAGACCGTCCGTGCTGCCTCTTATGTACTCGAAAGTTTACTCGTACAAGAATTAATTTTAGCAAGAAGTACCTCCGATTGAACACCATTTACCAGTCTGTACCCTAGGTAATTAGAGTTCGTCCATGGATCATATTTGCTGTGATCTCAATCATTTGGATGCATAAACATACTGAACATGTGTATATCTGAATCTTTTTGTGAATTATGTATGAATATTGTCGTGTGATCTATCAATCATTTGGATGCATAGATATGCTGAGCTTGTGTATATATGAATCTTTTGAGTTGTTGATAGTGAATGTTGGGTATGAATATGAACGTGTCCTGTAAACCTGAGTTTGATACGAATGTTTACCTTTTCTGTTGTATTTGTGTGTGAACTTGTTAGTATGCCTACTATGGGGTATGTGACGTGTGGGTGTCAACGGCACACCTTCTTCCCGAGAAGAATTGCACCTGCTTTGTTAGGGTAGCAACAGCGCATTAGCTCTTTTTAATCTTTTTATTACTCTGTCTTCCCCTCTCCCCTGCTCAACCCCTGATGTAATGTTTTCAGCCTCAAAACAAACATTGTACTGCGTTGTTTTTGGGCCTTGATGAAAAATCGAGTGCTGGTTTCTGTAGGTTGGCCCGCCCAGCAAATGGGCTGCTGGACCACCACGACGGACCAGGAGGCTAAAAATACAAGTTGTATGGTGCAGAGGCAAGTAAAAACAATGCATCGAGAGCCATCCACTGAAGAAGAAGAAATTGCTCCTGATGTGCTCCTTTAGTCGTGCTGCCGGCCCCCTCTTTAATCTAGTTCGCTCGGGGATCTGGTATCATTTTTTTCCAGAGAGCGAACAAGTATCAGCTAGTCCTAGGTTTTGTATTTTAACATGCGTAGCCCACGACATACAGAGACAATGGTTTCAACTTATTTTTTGAGGTCCATACCGGCCTATGGGCTTTTTCTTAAAGATTGGCAGCCTAATGTATTTTTTTAATAAAACGTAGGTCTCTATTCTATTTATCTATATATAAGAATAATAATGTTGTGTCCAATTTATGTTTTCCCTTCTAACCACATTATATATATTTATATTATTATTATTATCGTATATTTTATAGAGACTTATATATACATTATAAAAACATCCCACGTGTTATTAACTTATAAAAGTAAATGTTTAACAGAAGTTGGCAAGGAAAATCCTGGTTGTTTTTGACTCATAGGCAAGGAAAATCCTGGTGATTGCGTACAAAAGCTTGGGACAATTTTAAGGACCAATTTAATAATAACGCGCTAGTTTTTATTTTGAGCAATAACTCGCTAATTTGTTATATATATATATATATATATATATATATATAATGTGCCTCTCCGGTTTATTTTTTGATATTAATTGCGCCTTCTAACATAACATTATATATATAACGAGCCTAGCTAATTCGTGTATTTCAAGGAAGTGCAAATGGGCTGGGATTTCTTAGAAAATATAAATGCGCCTGATTGACGCGAAATTATTTGTTCATCCAGCCCAGCAAATGGACTGTACATTCTAGAAAACATGGGTTAAATATATGCCACATTTTTGCAGGCTGACATGTGGGCCAATAGGTCGAAGCCTACGCAGGGCGTTGTCAACTTGGTCAACAAATGATTATGACATCCACAGCCATTGGATTTATATCCAATGGCCGGCATGCATCTTCAATCTCTCGTCTTATTCCTCGAGCATTGTCGGGACCGCCTGGTCCGGCCTCCGGCGGCTAGCGGCTCTGCTTAGCACGCATCACTATGAAGCGCTACCCCACTGACGGCCAGGCTATCCCTCCACACCTCCACACCTCCTGTTATTCTCCACCGACTGCAGCCCCACACCGCACCAGAACCAGTTATAACCCTTCTTCTCCTCTCAATTTGCAACTCCACTGCCGCATCTTCCCATATCCGAGTCGTTCCCGTCCGGGCCTCGCCGTCGTCCATTGCGTCGCTGCGCTCGGTGCGGCGTGGTCAACAAACGAGAGTCATCGGAAGAGGACTATACATGGAGAGCCTGACGGCTGGGACCCACGAGGTCCATGGTCGCACGCAAGGAAAGTTCCTCCTTATTAACCTAAAAAAATGTTTCCTCCACCTAACAGCTAGGACCCACCGGTTGTATCTTCGCACGGAAGGAAGTGCCTCCTTGTTTTGCGGAAAAATTATTCATCTTGTTGACAGCTGGGACCCGTCAGATTTGGTGGCTGACTTGTGGGCCTACTAAGCGGACGTGTACGCAGGGCTTTGTCAACTTAATCAATAAATGATTCTAGCAGCTGGACCGTTGGATATTAATCCAACAGCCGTGCTCCTGCTTCAACCTCTGTTCTTGCTCCTGTCTGCTGTGCTGCCGCGCACCCGAACCAGTCAAGTTTCCCACTCCTCTCCATCTGCGACTCCATTGCCCCGTCTTCTCCATCTCCGTGTCATTCCAGTCTAGGGCCTCGTCGTCATCCACCGGCCTTGGTGCGCTCGGCATGGTGTGGTTAACATGGTCAACAATCGAGAGTCATCGGAAGATGACTGTTCGTGAGAGGCCGACAGGGGTGACGCACCACGCCCATGGACGCATGCATGCAACGAAACGCGGCATGGTCAACGTGGTCAAGGAACGACTTCCATCGGAAGTGTACTATACGTGGAGAGGCTGACAGCTGGGTCCACAGCCGCAGCAACGAAGTGCCTCCTTATTACGCAGAAAATAATGATTCCTCCACCTAACAGCAGGGACCCACTGGACGGGCCATCGTATTTTGCGGGAAAAAATGTTTCCCCCCTGACTGCTGGGACCCACCTGACGGGCCACCGTATTTCGCGAAAAAACATTCCCCCCGCTGTCAGCTTGGACCCACCGGAAGTGCCTCCTTATTAAGCCAAAAAAATGAATACTCCCCGTGCTAGCTGGGACCCACCTTGGTGGGAGGCTGACTTGTGGGCCTACTAAGTTGACGGGGATGGAGGGTTTTGTCAACTTAGACAATAGGAACGATTCTAGCTCCAGTGACCGTATGATGTCCATCCAACGGCCGTAGTGCTTCTTCAACCTCAGGTCTTCTTGCTCCAGCCGCCCAAAGCAGCGCTGGTCGTGCCGCGTGTTCCTGCCTCCCGTGGCCGGCTGTGATGCCGCAGAGGCCTCACCGCCCCCTACTACTCCTGCCGCTGGCCAGGCCATCCCTCTACTCACTTACACCCCCTGTTATTCTGCGACCACAACAGCCTCACACCGCAGTCGAACGAGTGAACCCTCATACTCCTCTACGCGTGGGCATCCACTGCCGCGTCTTCCCCGGTTCCGCGTCGTCCCCTTCCTAGGCCTTGCCGTTGTCCACCGCCCTGGTGCTCTCGGTGTGGCATGGTCAATGTGGTCAAGGAACGACTTCCATCAGAAGAGTACAGTACGTGCAGAGGCTGATAGTTGGGTCCACGGCGGCCGCAAGGAAGTGCCTCCTTATTACGCGCAAAATAATTATTCCTCCACATTACAACAGGGACCCACCGGATGGGCCACCTTATTTTGCGAAAAAAAACGTTTCCCCCTGACTGCTGGGACCCACCAGCTACATCTTCGCACGCAAGGAAGTGCGTCCGGGAAAAAATGATTCGCCCCCTGACTGCTGGGACCCACCAGCTGCATCTTCTCACGCAAGAAAGTGCGTCCGGGTAAAAAATAAAAAAACGATTCGCCCCCCTGACTGCTGGGACCCACCATCTACATCTTCGCACGCAAGGAAGTGCCTGATAGTCGGGACCCACCTGGTCGAAGTGTACGTAGCGTTGTCATTCTGGTCGCGAACGTGTATGTCCATACTGGTGGATGTAGAGGCGCGCACGTGTCATAGTAGAGGCGCGCACATAACATGTACACGTACGTACAGCGGCCAGTGTGCAAGAAAGAAAATACGGCCACGTACGTACATACGGGCGGGGTCTCGAACGCCTACTCGCGCATACGTACAGCCAGAGCTCGTGTACATGGCTGGGTTGGAACGGAGAAACTGCGTCGTCGTCGTGTTCATGGGGAGGCAACAGAATGCATCGTGTTCATCGGGAGGCAAGGGAATGCGTCGTGTTCATCGGGAGGCAACGGAACGCATGGGAGCCAACCGACTTGGACAGAACAGGCGAAGGAAACGAGGCCCGGCGCACCGCAGAAATGAGGAAACGGCCTTGTGTTCGACCGGCCACGTTCGAAACAGGATCCTGTTCATCGGGAGGGGTCTAGCGTACCGCAAAATGGAGGAAACAGACTTGTGTTGGACCTCCTACGGTCGAAACGGGGTCCTGTTGATCGGGAGGGGTGTGGCGTACCGCAAAACGGAGGAAACGGACTTGTGTTGGAGCGCTACGGTCGAAACGGGGGTCCTATTCATCGGGAGGGGTGTGGCGTACTGCAAAACGGGATTCCACGGGATACTGTTCATCTCCACCGTCGACCTCCTCTGGCCTCCACGGGCTATTGTTCATCCACCGTCGACCTCCTCCACCCTCCACCCGCGTCTATTCATCCACGGGCTCCTGTTCATCCAGCCTCCATCGCACGCTACTCCACCGGCTACTGTTCAACCACCCCTCCACAGGCTACTGTTCATCCACCCCTACACCATCTACTCCACCCCTCCACGGGGTTGTCCTATTCATCTAGCCCTCCACGAGGTCCTGTTCATCCAGCCCCAACCGGCTCGATTGATCTGGGTCCTATTTATTAAAGGGCAACACCACGGGGTCCTGTTCATCCACCCCCATCGCTCACTGTTCATCCACCCCCCCCCCCCCCCGCAACGCTCACTGTTCATCCAGAGGCAGCATCAATCGGCTTCAGTTAGCAGCAGTAGCGAATGAATCGCTCGATCGGTTTCAGTTAACAGCCATCGATCGATCGCTCGGGTTCAGTAACGCGTAGCCTGCAGTGCAATCACTCGGGTTCAGTTAGAGCCCAACGCCTCACTCGGGTTCAGTTAGAGCCAACGCCTCACACACATGTGCGTACGTGTACGAGAGAAACGTGCATCGCTCGGCCCCCGACCATCCACCATAAACGGGAACTCGCTGAAATTTTCCTCGCCCTCGCTTCTACCATGGGTTTTTCCGTCATGGACGACCCAAAGAATGTCATGCAGTTGCGTCTCCGGCCCTCCTAGGACGAAAAGCCCATTTTCTGTCATGATTTTTTGTCATAGAAGTAGGAGCCCACCACATCTATGATGATACTGGGTTTTGTTACAATTATCATCATAGAAGTGTCATAAGTATGAAAGAAAAAATTTCGTTCGGCCCAAAATGTCACGGATGTGTCTTTTTTTTGTAGTGCATTGTTGCAAGCAATAAAAATTGTTCTCTAAATATGTATGATGTATTAGTGTGGATAAAATAAGCTTTACACGAGCTTGTGATATGGAAGAAATAAAAGCGACGGACTGCATAATAAAGGTCCCTATCACAAGTGGCAATATAAAGTGATGTTCTTTTGCATTAAGATTTCGTGCATCCAACCATAAAAGCACATGACAACCTCTGCTTCCCTCTGCGAAGGGCCTATCTTTAATTTTTGTCTTCTACCTTATACAAGAGTCATGGTGATCTTCACCTTTCCTACAATTTATCCTTTGGCAAGCACTATGTGTTGGAAAGATCCTGATATATATATCCAATTGGATGTGGGTTTTCTTAAAGCATTATTGTTGACATTACCCTTGAGGTAAAAGGTTGGGAGGCAACTATAAGCCTCTTATCTTACTCTGTGTCCGACTGAAACTTCATACCCATAAGTATTGCGTGAGTGTTAGCTATTGTGAAAGACTAAATGATAGTTGAGTGTGTGGACTTGCTGAAAAAACTCTTATATTGACTCTTTCCGATGTTATGATAAATTGCAATTGCTTCAATGACTAAGATTATAGTTTGCTAGTTTTCAATGAAGTTTCTGATTCATACATGACATTGTGAATAGATTATTACTTTAAGCATAAGAAATCATATGACAATACATATATGTTGTTGTTCTAAGAATGATCATGATGCCCTCATGTCCGTATCTTATGTTATCGACACCTCTATCTCTAAACATGTGGACATATTTTTCGATATCGGCTTCCGCTTGAGGATAAGCGAGGTCTAAGCATGGGGGAGTTTGTCAGGACCCCGACTCGATGTCACATCGATCTAGCCTGTAGCACCTCATATCACTTTGCGGCCTCACGCACGGTATCCCCACGGGTGTCGCCTTACCTTTGCCCGGGACCGTTTGCGCCTTTTGGCTCGCGTATATGATAGTGTCGCTAGCATCCATATGATAAGGAGCCCGGGCTGACATGACTAGTCGTAAACCCAAAGTGGCACAGACTTACAGGGACAGGCATTCATGACCCAGCCTCGAACGTGTCGGTCAACAGCAAGTGGGTCCAGGCTGTAGCACTGGGCTAGCAGGACTCCGGTAAACCGGGCTGTAGCGGGCTAACAGGACTCCGGTACTCAATGCATGACATTTACCCCAAGGGACAGACACCGGAACGAGGAAGGACACATGCCGGCCAGCCTAAGTGTTCCAGAGCAGTAGCAAGCTACCATGGCTCAGCCGTAACACTAGGAGACATTTCCCGGTAAGAGAGGCTACTAAAGATAAACAACTAGATAGTCAGATCCCACGCATACCAAGCATTTCAATCATACACACAATATGCTCGATATGCGCAATACAACAAGGCATCACAACATGACTCTATGACACAAGTACTTTATTTAAAGCTCAGAGAGCCATACATAACATACACAGAGGTACGGGTCACACGACCCAGCATTCAAGTCATACAGTCATACAAACCAGCAGCGGAAGTAACTTGTCTGAGTACAGACAACTAGTAAAATAAAAGAGGCTTGGAAAGCCTAGCTATACTACGTGGTCCTTCACAAGCTCAGGATCACCACCTGGGTCTTAGCCTACTCATTGATGTCAACGTCTACGTAGAACCCATCAGAAGGGGTTGCAGCGTCTTCTGTAAAAATATAAATTATAGCAACATGAGTACAAAGGTACTCAGCAAGACTTACATCAGATCCTACATACATGCATATTATCAAGAAGGGTTGGTGGAGTTATTGCAGCAAGCCAGCTTTGACTCTTGGCTAGGCTAACCTACGAGACTCCCACTTGAAATGGTTTTGCGCACACGAGTCCACTAATCACCACTTCAATACACTACCGAGGATCCACCTCCGTCTTCCTACGGAAGAGCCATCCTCGGCACTCACACTTATCTTGAGGCTTTTAGTAGTTTCCATTTACTTGTCTATGAACTGTATAGGCAACCAAGTAGTCCTTTACCGGGGACGCGGCTATTCGAATAGATCATGTTAACCCTGCAGGGGTGTACTTCTTCATACATGTTTCCACCACTTAGCGTCTGCACACGACATGTGCTTGGCAGACTTCAAGCGAAAGCCGACGTGGGTGTAGACCATGACCTACCTAAACACTTAAGCCTCTAGTCCAGGTTTATCGCCTATCTAGGTTCCATCCGCAGGGAGTCCGGCCGAGGTTTCCCATACGGCCCCGAACGATGTGAACAGGGTTCCCGAGATACCTAACGGGTATTCGGTACACCGGGCCACGTACCTACCGCATCACAGCCCACCCCTACGGTCAGCGCTGTCCACGGCCTCCAGTAGACTACAAACACCAAAAACTACGTGCAACTCCTGGACAGAGAGCTAGGGTGAATAAGAAGTCGAGCGGGGTCATATTTCAGGGCCCAATGCATGGTAGTAGCTGTATCTTAAATCACACATACAGATCTCAGTGCTTAAGGTCGGCTTCAATGAAACAACCCACCATGTACTCCTACATGGCCTCTCATCGATACCTTTACCAAAATGTGTTCACCACACCACTCTCATTACTGACATAATCATTTCACTCTAGCCATCACCCAGATGAACCAGACCTGACACGACTCTAAGCATAGCAGGCATAGCAAGGTAGGAACAACACATACATATGGCTCAATCAACTCGTACACATGCTAGTGGGTTTCATCTAGTTACTGTGGCAATGACAGGTCATGCAGAGGAAAGGGGTTCAACTACCGTAGCACACAGCAGTTTGAAACGCGTTGTCTTAATGCAGTAAAAGAGAGCAGGAGCGAGAACATGGGATTGTATCGATATGATCAAATGGTTGGTTGCTTGCCTGATGGTTCGATGCACTGATACGATTCTTCGTTAGGGTAATCACGGTACTCCTCGGGGGCAGAACCTGCCGCAAAGAACACCGGTACACAACCATCACCAAACAATGTGCAACAATATGATGCATGCATGAAACATAGCAATATGAGTGTGTTGGGCTAATGCAACTAAGACCAGAAGGGTTTGCACCAATTTGAATCAAAGATTCAAATTTCAAAATCAAACATGGCCTTTTAAAGTGCTTTTCCTTGTTCTGCATTAAACATCAAGTTAACTTGTTTAGTCATGCATGAAAATAGTACAGATGGATAGATTGGATTTTTCTGATCATTTTTCATATATAATTTGTCTGATTTGGAGTTACAGAATAAAAGTTATGAATTTTTGAAGTTTAAATTATATTCTGGAATTTCCTATATTAGAATAATTCCAGAAAATCAATTATTGCGTCAGCCTGACGTCAGTGTGACGTCAGCAGGTCAACGGAACACGTCCGGGTCAAACCTGACAGTGGGTCCCGCATGTCAGGGTGATTAAATTAATTAGAGTTTAATTAAAACTAAACCTGTTTAATTAACAGGGCTGGGCCCCTCCTGTCATTGACTCAGGTGGGTCAACCAGGGCCCACCCGTGGTCAAACCCGGGTCGGCTGCACCGGCGTTTAGCCGCCGGCGAGCCCGACGCGGCGGCGGAAGTGGTTTTGGCCGTTTCGGCCACCAAATGGGTCGCAGAGACCACCGGAGAGGAGCTGAGGTCGAGCCGCAGCTCTTGGTGGAGTCCATTGGGGTCGGGGTGGCCGGAGTTGGCGCCGGCGACGACTTTGGCGGCCACCGGGGTTCGGCCGAAGACGAACTTGACGCTAGGGTGTGCGGGGAGGTGCATGACGTGCACGGTTGGGCCTAACGCAGCGTGGTGAGTGTCAGGACCCCGACTCGATGTCACATCGATCTAGCCGGTAACACCTCATATCACTTTGCGGCCTCACGCACGGTATCCCCACGGGTGTCGCCTTACCTTTGCCCGGGACCGTTTGCGCCTTTTGGCTCACGTATATGATAGTGTCGCTAGCATCCATATGACAAGGAGCCCGGGCTGACATGACTAGTCGTAAACCCAAAGTGGCACAGACTTACAGGGACAGGCATTCATGACCCAGCTTCGAACGTGTCGGTCATCAGCAAGTGGGTCCGGGCTGTAGCACTGGGCTAGCAGGACTCCGGTAAACCGGGCTGTAGCGGGCTAACAGGACTCCGGTACTCAAAGCGTGACATTTCCCCGAAGGGACAGACACAGGAACGAAGAAGGACACATGCCGGCCAGCCTAAGTGTTCCAGAGCAGTAGCAAGCTACCATGGCTCAGCGGTAACACTAGGAGACATTTCCCGGTAAGAGAGGCTACTAAAGATAAACAACTAGATAGTCAGATCCCACACATACCAAGCATTTCAATAACATACACACAATATGCTCGATATGTGCAATACAACATGGCATCACAAAATGACTCTATGACTCAAGTAGTTTATTCAATAGGCTCCGAGGAGCGAGACATTACAAACATGGGTCTCATGACCCAACACTCAGAGCATACAATCAAAGCACAAGCGGAAGCTATATGAAAAAGGCTGAGAAGCCTGACTATCTATCAGATCCTGCCGAGGGCACAAGATCGTAGCGGAGGTAACAAGCTAAACGTCGAAGTCCACGTGGAACTACTAGTGAGACTGAAGTCTCTCTGCAAACATAAAATAGGCAAACGTGAGTACAAATGTACCCAGCAAGACTTACATCAGAACTAACTACATATGCATCATTATCAACAAAGGGGATGGTGGAGTTTGACTGCAGCAAGCCAGCTTTGACTCGGTGGCTATCTTGAACTATGACTGCAAGTAACTCTTTTGAGGTGGCGCACACGAGTCCACATATTCACCATATCAATACACCACCATGGAACCGCTCCCGTCTCCCTACGAGAACGCCATCCATAGCACTCACGCTTATCTTGCGTATTTTAGAGTATCCACTTTCACTTGTCTATGAACTGATATAAGGGGTCCAGGTTTCCATATCCGAGGAATCCGGCTATTCGAATAGATGATGTTAACCCTGCAGGGGTGTACTTCTTCACACACGCTCTCGCCACTTATCGCCCTGTACACGTCATGTACCTCGGCAACCTTCAAGCGGAAGCCGGGCGAGGGAGTCGGCCACGACCTGACTAACCAAACAAGTCTCTAGTCCAGGTTTATCGCCTATTCAGGTTCCATCCGCAAGGAGATCCGGCCGGGGTGTCGCTTACGGCCCCAAACGATGTGTGCAGGGTTCCCAAGCCCACCAACCGGGTGCCACTTGGTACACCGGGCCACTGTGCCTAGTCTGTCCCAAGCCCACCTGTACCGGGTGCCACTTGGTAGACTACTAACACTGCCTACAAACACCAGAAACTAGTTGCAACTCCTGGACAGAGATCAAGTTGATTAATAAGTCGAGAGGGCTTGGAGCGCCCGGAGCCCAATGTGTGGTAGTAACTGATCATGGATCACAAACACAGAACTCAGTTCCTGAGGACGGCTACAATGAGACAACCCACCATGTACTCCTACATGGCCTCTCACCGCTACCTTTACCAAATCGTGTTCACACACTTAGCTCACACACAGTAGGTCATGTTCACACGCCTCTGATTCATCCCCGATGAATCAGACCTGACTCAACTCTAAGCAGTAGCAGGCATGACAAACAAGCATGAATGAGTAGGCACAACAGGGCTCAAACAACTCCTACTCATGCTAGTGGGTTTCATCTATTTACTGTGGCAATGACAGGTCATGCAAAGGATAAAGGGTTCAGCTATCGCAGCAAGTATCAAATATGTCCTTGTTGTCCTAATGCAGTAAAAGAGAGCAGGAGCGAGAGAGTGGGATTTTATCGGAATGAACAAGGGGGTTTTGCTTGCCTGGCACTTCTGAAGATAACATTGAGTCTTCATCAGTGTCAACGATCACATCATCGGTATCACGTCTATCGAGAGGGGACAAATACCGGCAACACAGAAGGGAACACAATCAATGCAATGCACAATATGATGCATGATCATGACATGGCAAAAAGAATGTGTTTTGGGCTAATGCAACTAGCAACAGATTAAATGAAGTTGGTTTGAATATAAAATTCAAATTCAAACTCCATATGTGATTAATTAAATGCCATTTAAATGATTTGTGCTAAACAGCAGCTATAAGTTGTTCTGACATGCATGAAAATGGTATAGATGGATTCCTTGAATTTTTCTGATAATTTTTCATATATAATTTATTTAATTTGGAGTTACGGTTGAATTTCTATGAATTTTAGAAGTTTTAGGCATTTTCTGGAATTTCCTGAATATTTAGAATTAAAATAATTCCAGAAAATGAATTATGGCGTCAGCATGACCTCATGCTGACCTCAGCAGGTCAACGGGCGGTCCAGGTCAAACCTGACGTGTGGGGTCCACACGTCAGTGACACAGGGGCTAATCCCGCGTTGACCCGGGCTTTGACCCGCTACGGGGCCCACTGTCAGTGCCACGGGGGTTAGTTTAACAGGGTCATTAGTGCTAATTAGGCGTGCCACGTCGGCAGTCGCCGGAGTGTCGCCGGCGACGACCACGGCCGACAGCGGAGGTGCACCGTGCGCTCGCTACGGAGCACCATTTGACGTGCGGTTTGCTCCTACGGGTTCCTGGGAGGAAGGCGCATCTAAAGAGGTAAGTGACAGCAGCTGGGGTGGCCGGAGCTGCCGGCGGCGAGCTCCTTTGCGGCTGCCGGAGTTCGGGCAATCTCGGGGTCGGGGTTAGGGAGCACGGCAGGAGGAGCTGGGGCGTGCTACGGACTCCTGAGATCACGGTGAGCACGTCAGTGGGCTCGGAAGTTGGCTACGGTGGCTCTAGCACCGTCTGCGTCATCGCCGGCGGCGAGGAGCTCACGGCCCCGGTGAAACGGGCGGCTAGCGTGCGGGAACGAGTGCGGGGAGGAGGGGAAATGGAAGGGGAGCTCACAGGGGTTGCGACGGTGGCCTCGGGGAGCTCGGGGAGGCGTCGGAGGCGGCGAATTTGACGAAGATGGCCGGCGGATCCGAGGTAGAAGGCGACGGCGATGGCGGCGATGCGGGGCTTCCGGAGGGCTGTGGATCGGTGGGGAGGAAGAGGGGGTCGAGGCGGGGCTCCCTGGGGCGTCGGTGAGGCGTGGGGAGCACGGTGGCTGCGGCAATCGGCGTCGGTGGCGGCGGCTCCGCTCGGGTCCGAGGTGCGGAGCGAGAGGGAGAGCAGGAGAAGGGGATGAGCACGGGAGGGAGTTGAGAGAGGCCTGAGGGGGTGCGTGGCATCCTTAGCCGATCCGGGGCGGGGCGGCAAGCAGGAGGTGGCTCGGCGCGTGCGCGCGCGCTCCGGCCACGCGCCTCTGTCCTACTGTCCCGAGGAGGAAGACGACAGGGAGGGCGCTGGTGGGCTGGGCCGGCCAGGGGGGGGGGGAGCTGGGCCGGCTGGTGGGCTGCACGGGTGAGGCCAGGTAGGCTTCACTCCTTTTATTTTTTTTCTCTCTGTTTTGTTTTAACTCTGTTTTCTATTTTGCAGGTTTGTTTTGAATTTGGTTTTGAAACCAATTCAATTTATTTTGCTTCTGACAATATTTTTAGGAGCTAAAAGAATTAAAACAATGCTCCACAAAAATATTTCAGAATTATTGGACCTATATTTATTTAACAGTAGATATAAGTCCAATTCAAATAGCTATGATTTAAATTCAAAGTCCCAAAAATAAATCCTTAAAAATGTTCAATATTTTGGTTGGGACCAGAACCCTTACCAAAAATTATCAAACATTTAAGAAGAGCCATTTGGAGCAATGAATAAGATTTCTAGGGTTTTTGCCCCTCTTTTATTTAGGGTTTTGAGGCTTCCAATAATTCCCTCAGTTCAAATTTTCAGAATTTAAATATGATGCACACATGAGCTAGCCTAGAGCACTACCAGCAGCTAGGGATGTGACAACTCACCCCCACTAAACAAGAATCTTGTCTCGAGATTCAATCGTAGGGTAGGATGAAGGGGAAACGCAAACTAGTACAATCTTCACGATCCAGGTTGCACTTCAAATGAACGTTGATTTGAACACCATCTTTGTCTTGTCGCCTTGCTCTGAGAACTCCAGCTAATCATGACAAGAAGGGGAAAGGAAAAACTCTAGAACAATCGATCTTCGAGAAGACCGAACAACTTAGGATCAACTCATGGGATGAGACATAGCAACATCTCTTGAGCTGAGAGACGAAGCACATATCTAAGAAATGGAGTAAGACAGATGACGAGGGTTCGCTAGGTAGACAATAATTCCACACTTAAGAAGGTGGTAAACGATTGTCAACGTAGCGAGGAGTTAAGTTGACATGACACCATAATGATGCACCTTAGGGAAGGTGACTCGAAGATATATCCCCTTAAGTGGCAAAAAGAATTACTTTTGATACCGAGATCATTGAAACTCTTTATACCAGCCTAAGGCAATTCTTGAGTGATCGTTTGGAGGGGTTCGGTAGAATGGCATACTCGGACTTGGATGATGTGGATTACCTTGTTGAAGACAACGTAATGGATGAATTTGCTTATCACCGGAGATGGAAGAGACCCATGGTAGAATGGCACATTGGCGGTGCAAGCTGGGAACAAAATGCAAATGCTGGGAATGATTCTGGTAACTGGGGAAGAACCCAACAATAGAGAGTGAATTCACTGTTTGAAAAGATCATAGCATTGCCGAGGAAACTGAGAGCAAACCCAGTTAGTGCCGATGATAACACGTAGCGCTTGTGCGTGCTCTCAAGAACTTGAGAATTTCCATATTCATCAAGGTTTTACCACATCCGTGGCAAGGATCCTGGCAACACAACATACCACCATGATGAACAACGATGGACGATGCAGATGCGAAGGAGGATAACACTTTCTCAGATTTCACCTTAGCGAGGCCAAGCAAATAAAATCTGGATGAACGACCGAGAGACATTTAGCACTCCGCTTCTAATGTTCTCCTTGATGTGCTAACGTAATACACCCATAGATATGGTTTGATATCTAGAACATCAAGTAAAGGTCGGACTTCGGGAGCAATAGAATCCATAAGAAACAGTTACGGAGGTAATCCTACGAAATCCTTATGGGGAGGTGGCCAACTTCCTCAAACAAGATACTACAATAATAGGCCTTCCGGCTGGGTGTGTTGGCCACGACATCCACTTTACCGGTTATCTAGGGACCAATATTATAGTTCTTGGGAAATGTTCCAACCATCATATCTGCCTGAGATTCAGATCTGGTTGGTGTCAGGTTATTCCAGACTCATCGAGTCCAGGGAGAAAAATGAAAGTTTGCAACACAAATCGACGAGATGACGTTGCGAGATTCTCGGGAAAAGAACTACGATAGCAAGCTCCAAAACATGAGCTGGTTCTGCTACAAACATGTGAACACGTTGTCCCAGACAAGCATGCCCACATGGTAGTCTTACAATAAAACACTACCGAGTTCTGGTTGGGAGCCATCATCGAGGATATCGAAGTCTTTACGCAAGTCCATGAATTAGATCCCAAGCATAGACTTCTTTTCCTTGAACAAGTCAATCAGTGGCTTGGTGTGCTAGGATATGCATATGGAATGAAGATGATCAGTCTAACAGACCACAGAATTCTTCGCACGTGCATGACCGACTTGGGATGATTCCAAAGGAGCAAAAACAAACTTTCTCAAATTCACAACGGCAACTTACATCAAAATGCACGTGAATCAAAGGAAGTCACTCCTTTCATCAAACAAGTACTTCATGAGCTAGCATGAAGAAAATGCTTTCAAAAGTTTCCAACACTAGCTTAATGTTCAACAACATCATGGAGGAGATAAGGATGTTGCCAATGGGCTCAACAACAATTCATCTAGGTTTCCTTTTAAAAGGAATTCCATAGTTAAGTGAACAAGTGATAGTATTGGTCAGACCCAAAAGATATAATGGTGTATGCTCGAGGGATCAACCACGAGTAAGACAACATTACGAATACCGTTGGTTCTGGTATGATTGGATGATAGCCCATACTCAATCAAAGGTTTGGGTAAGACAATAGATCCAACAATTGTTCACAAGGACCAATTGATGAAGATATCATCTTTCTTCAACACACACAAAAAAGATATCCCTTAACATGAACTAAGTCAGGCAAGCTTTTATCTTCCAACTCTTCAAGTTGTTGTTTAGCTTGACCAACTAGCTCAGGGGTATCCCACACAGATTCTTGGAGAGAGGGTGGTTCACAAGAAACCAACTTGATCACGAGCTCAACATAGCGGTCAGGTGACAACCTGGTAATACTTCCGTGAAGATCTTCGGAAATCACGAACCACCGATATGTTACTAAGCTCGAGAACAATCTTGCTTTTCAGGGCAAGATGATATGATCGAATGAGCGAGGACTTGACAAAATCCTAACTCATCAATCAAAGAGTGCACCAGGAAATAAGGACTAGGTAGCACGATCAATCTTAGAATGGTGATTCAATAACCAACATACTAAGAATAGGATTATTGTCCATTAACTACCAAGCAATGGGGTTGCTAGGAGTATTGAGTTCACACATCATGATTCACTTGTCGGCACTCCGGCTGCAACAACACGGAACCGAGGAATGGAAAAGGATGGCGAGAAGTATCACTATGTCAAGAATTCACAAAAGGTGGTGCAATTCTCATGAAATTCCTGTCATAAAGAAGGTAATACTTCAGGGTAGAGCAGACCAGAAGCTGGATTGGCATTTTGATCTGCGGAATACAACTACTTTGACCCCATCCTAGATATGGAAGAGGTACTGGAGTTTGTTTCTCCTAGTCATTCCGCGATAGAATGGCTTGACGGACCACAAGAGTAATAGGCATCGATAAACGAACGCACGCATACTCTTGACTATCAATTGATAGACGAGGGTCAGAATGCAACTAAAGAGAACATCTCAAAGGAACATATAATATTTCTGGGTTGTGGATGCATAGATTAGTATGTCGAACCAAGTTCAACATATTTCTTCCGGATAACCCATGCAGAAAGGTAGAACTGGCAGAGTCACGATCTATGAATGGAGAACTCCTCAAGAGTACTCTAATTGTGATCTTTTGATCCATTAAACATCTGCCATAAGCGGTTCATAGTATTTGGAAGAAGGAAATACCACGGACCTCGAGGACTATCGCAAAGTTACTAATATCCTGAAGGAACTAGTAAACACTATCAACATGAAGTAAGTAGAGTGAATCTCGGGTTCAAAACCCAGAAATAGAATGCCTACTAACTAATAACATCACGGGATGCTTTCGAGAATGATGGCCAGAATCATCACACTGGGACACCAATCATGGCTAAATTACTAGGTGATCCCCTAAGACACCTAGGGTCATAATAATATCTCCAACATATATGTCAAGGTAACAGAGTACCTCAACTTACTGATTAGTGTGGTTAATCTGGCCCAAAGGAACATTGAAACGGGAGGAAGGAATTTGCAAGTGCATCAGACTGTTTAGAGACCTGAGATGACTCGGACAGCGTAACGGCTGTAAATGCTCAAAAAGATTTGAGACATTCACAAAAATGGTGGCATAACCACTCAGAAGCACAATATCAAGGTTTGGAGATCAACAATTAACATACAGAGGTAGAAACTGAACTCAAGCTTAGAACCATCAATCCTACAAGTCTGCAGATTAGTAACACGTGATCCTGATAGAAAGAAGAGAAAGCCTAGTCCTTAATCCCCGTAGAAGAGAAGATGATGACTCAGATCAGAAGGCCATGAGGTATAAGGAGTAAAAAGAGCCTTACGTTTCATCCCACAATCAATTCCCCTACATATAACTAAAGAATTTCTAGACTCAACTTCGACCGGTTTGGCTTGGTAATCCTACAGGCAGTCAAGCTCTGATACCAACGCTGTCAGGACCCCGACTCGATGTCACATCGATCTAGCCGGTAACACCTCATATCACTTTGCGGCCTCACGCACGGTATCCCCACGGGTGTCGCCTTACCTTTGCCCGGGACCGTTTGCGCCTTTTGGCTCACGTATATGATAGTGTCGCTAGCATCCATATGACAAGGAGCCCGGGCTGACATGACTAGTCGTAAACCCAAAGTGGCACAGACTTACAGGGACAGGCATTCATGACCCAGCTTCGAACGTGTCGGTCATCAGCAAGTGGGTCCGGGCTGTAGCACTGGGCTAGCAGGACTCCAGTAAACCGGGCTGTAGCGGGCTAACAGGACTCCGGTACTCAAAGCGTGACATTTCCCCGAAGGGACAGACACAGGAACGAAGAAGGACACATGCCGGCCAGCCTAAGTGTTCCAGAGCAGTAGCAAGCTACCATGGCTCAGCGGTAACACTAGGAGACATTTCCCGGTAAGAGAGGCTACTAAAGATAAACAACTAGATAGTCAGATCCCACACATACCAAGCATTTCAATAACATACACACAATATGCTCGATATGTGCAATACAACATGGCATCACAAAATGACTCTACGACTCAAGTAGTTTATTCAATAGGCTCCGAGGAGCGAGACATTACAAACATGGGTCTCATGACCCAACACTCAGAGCATACAATCAAAGCACAAGCGGAAGCTATATGAAAAAGGCTGAGAAGCCTGACTATCTATCAGATCCTGCCGAGGGCACAAGATCGTAGCTGAGGTAACAAGCTAAACGTCGAAGTCCACGTGGAACTACTAGTGAGACTGAAGTCTCTCTGCAAACATAAAAGAGGCAAACGTGAGTACAAATGTACCCAGCAAGACTTACATCAGAACTAACTACATATGCATCATTATCAACAAAGGGGATGGTGGAGTTTGACTGCAGCAAGCCAGCTTTGACTCGGTGGCTATCCTGAACTACGACTGCAAGTAACTCTTTTGAGGTGGCGCACACGAGTCCACATATTCACCATATCAATACACCACCATGGAACCGCTCCCGTCTCCCTACGAGAACGCCATCCATAGCACTCACGCTTATCTTGCGTATTTTAGAGTATCCACTTTCACTTGTCTATGAACTGATATAAGGGGTCCACGTTTCCATATCCGAGGAATCCGGCTATTCGAATAGATGATGTTAACCCTGCAGGGGTGTACTTCTTCACACACGCTCTCGCCACTTATCGCCCTGTACACGTCATGTACCTCGGCAACCTTCAAGCGGAAGCCGGGCGAGGGAGTCGGCCACGACCTGACTAACCGAACAAGTCTCTAGTCCAGGTTTATCGCCTATTCAGGTTCCATCCGCAAGGAGATCCGGCCGGGGTGTCGCTTACGGCCCCAAACGATGTGTGCAGGGTTCCCAAGCCCACCAACCGGGTGCCACTTGGTACACCGGGCCACTGTGCCTAGTCTGTCCCAAGCCCACCTGTACCGGGTGCCACTTGGTAGACTACTAACACTGCCTACAAACACCAGAAACTAGTTGCAACTCCTGGACAGAGATCAAGTTGATTAATAAGTCGAGAGGGCTTGGAGCGCCCGGAGCCCAATGTGTGGTAGTAACTGATCATGGATCACAAACACAGAACTCAGTTCCTGAGGACGGCTGCAATGAGACAACCCACCATGTACTCCTACATGGCCTCTCACCGCTACCTTTACCAAATCGTGTTCACACACTTAGCTCACACACAGTAGGTCATGTTCACACGCCTCTGATTCATCCCCGATGAATCAGACCTGACTCAACTCTAAGCAGTAGCAGGCATGACAAACAAGCATGAATGAGTAGGCACAACAGGGCTCAAATAACTCCTACTCATGCTAGTGGGTTTCATCTATTTACTGTGGCAATGACAGGTCATGCAAAGGATAAAGGGTTCAGCTACCGCAGCAAGTATCAAATATGTCGTTGTTGTCCTAATGCAGTAAAAGAGAGCAGGAGTGAGAGAGTGGGATTTTATCGAAATGAACAAGGGGGTTTTGCTTGCCTGGCACTTCTGAAGATAACATTGAGTCTTCATCAGTGTCAACGATCACATCATCGGTATCACGTCTATCGAGAGGGGACAAATACCGGCAACACAGAAGGGAACACAATCAATGCAATGCACAATATGATGCATGATCATGACATGGCAAAAAGAATGTGTTTTGGGCTAATGCAACTAGCAACAGATTAAATGAAGTTGGTTTGAATATAAAATTCAAATTCAAACTCCATATGTGATTAATTAAATGCCATTTAAATGATTTGTGCTAAACAGCAGCTATAAGTTGTTCTGACATGCATGAAAATGGTATAGATGGATTCCTTGAATTTTTCTGATAATTTTTCCTATATAATTTATTTAATTTGGAGTTACGGTTGAATTTCTATGAATTTTAGAAGTTTTAGGCATTTTCTGGAATTTCCTGAATATTTAGAATTAAAATAATTCCAGAAAATGAATTATGGCGTTAGCATGACCTCATGCTGACCTCAGCAGGTCAACGGGCGGTCCAGGTCAAACCTGACGTGTGGGGTCCACACGTCAGTGACACAGGGGCTAATCCCGCGTTGACCCGGGCTTTGACCCGCTACGGGGCCCACTGTCAGTGCCACGGGGGTTAGTTTAACAGGGTCATTAGTGCTAATTAGGCGTGCCACGTCGGCAGTCGCCGGAGTGTCGCCGGCGACGACCACGGCCGACAGCGGAGGTGCACCGTGCGCTCGCTACGGAGCACCATTTGACGTGCGGTTTGCTCCTACGGGTTCCTGGGAGGAAGGCGCATCTAAAGAGGTAAGTGACAGCAGCTGGGGTGGCCGGAGCTGCCGGCGGCGAGCTCCTTTGCGGCTGCCGGAGTTCGGGCAATCTCGGGGTCGGGGTTAGGCAGCACGGCAGGAGGAGCTGGGGCGTGCTACGGACTCCTGAGATCACGGTGAGCACGTCAGTGGGCTCGGAAGTTGGCTACGGTGGCTCTAGCACCGTCTGCGTCATCGCCGGCGGCGAGGAGCTCACGGCCCCGGTGAAACGGGCGGCTAGCGTGCGGGAACGAGTGCGGGGAGGAGGGGAAATGGAAGGGGAGCTCACAGGGGTTGCGACGGTGGCCTCGGGGAGCTCGGGGAGGCATCGGAGGCGGCGAATTTGACGAAGATGGCCGGCGGGTCCGAGGTAGAAGGCGACGGCGATGGCGGCGATGCGGGGCTTCCGGAGGGCTGTGGATCGGTGGGGAGGAAGAGGGGGTCGAGGCGGGGCTCCCTGGGGCGTCGGTGAGGCGTGGGGAGCACGGTGGCTGCGGCAATCGGCGTCGGTGGCGGCGGCTCCGCTCGGGTCCGAGGTGCGGAGCGAGAGGGAGAGCAGGAGAAGGGGATGAGCACGGGAGGGAGTTGAGAGAGGCCTGAGGGGGTGCGTGGCATCCTTAGCCGATCCGGGGCGGGGCGGCAAGCAGGAGGTGGCTCGGCGCGTGCACGCGCGCTCCGGCCGCGCGCCTCTGTCCTACTGTCCCGAGGAGGAAGACGACAGGGAGGGCGCTGGTGGGCTGGGCCGGCCAGGGGGGGGGGAGCTGGGCCGGCTGGTGGGCTGCACGGGTGAGGCCAGGTAGGCTTCACTCCTTTTATTTTTTTTCTCTCTGTTTTGTTTTAACTCTGTTTTCTATTTTGCAGGTTTGTTTTGAATTTGGTTTTGAAACCAATTCAATTTATTTTGCTTCTGACAATATTTTTAGGAGCTAAAAGAATTAAAACAATGCTCCACAAAAATATTTCAGAATTATTGGACCTATATTTATTTAACAGTAGATATAAGTCCAATTCAAATAGCTATGATTTAAATTCAAAGTCCCAAAAATAAATCCTTAAAAATGTTCAGTATTTTGGTTGGGACCAGAACCCTTACCAAAAATTCTCAAACATTTAAGAAGAGCCATTTGGAGCAATGAATAAGATTTCTAGGGTTTTTGCCCCTCTTTTATTTAGGGTTTTGAGGCTTCCAATAATTCCCTCAGTTCAAATTTTCAGAATTTAAATATGATGCACACATGAGCTAGCCTAGAGCACTACCAGCAGCTAGGGATGTGACAGTGAGTGCGTTGGACACCGCGGGCTGGCCGGAGGATGGCCGGGAGCACGTCGGCGACGAGATCCGCGGCGGTGCGTGCGTGTGATCTTCGTGCGGTGGCTACACGGCTCAGGAAAGAGAGAGGGAGGGTCGGAGGGGTAGCTAGGCTCACAGCGCTCCCGTAGAGGCCACCGGCGGGGTTGGGGACGAGCTGAGGCAGCGACGGCGTTGAAGGGGATCTCCGGCGACGGCGAGCTCGGGCGAGGTCGGTGCGGTGGTCTCGGGCTGCACAAGCACACGGGGCTCGGCTAGCTCGATGAAGTGGACGGCGGCGGAGCTCCTGGACACGGCGGCACGGCGTGGGGTTGACGGAGGGCGTGGCTATGGCGAGGGGGTGGCGGCGATGGCGTCGGCCATGGTGTGGGAGAGCGAGGGAGAGGAGCTGGAGAGGAGAGGGGGTGTCTGGGAGGTTCGGGGGAGAGAGGGAGGCCGATTCACGGCGTTAGCCGAGCGAGGGAGGCGGCGAGGCAGCGAGCAGGTGCGTGGCACCCATGCGGTGCTCGCCGTCGAGCACCTGCCTGCCTGCCTGGCCGGCAAGCAGCTCGCTGGCGCGGTGCTAGGCTGGGCCGGCAGGTGGGCCGGGTGCTGGGCGACAGGTAAGCCTTTTCCATTTCTTCTGTTTTCTGTTTTCTTTTTTAATACTTCTGCAACTTTGTTGAATTAAATAAAATACTTAGGCTACTCCTAAAATCACCAAACTACTCCTGGTCCATAGTTGGATTATTTCCAACATGAAACATTTTAGTTTGGAGTTATTTGAGCATTTAAATATTTTATATAATTTTAAATGCCCAAATTCAAATATTTATGATTTAATTCAAAACCCTAAGATGGCCTAGGAAAATGTGCACCACTTTTGGCAGAGGTTCTGAACCAAGACAAAAATGTTGGGCATTTTAGAAGGGCATTTCAGGTTCATTGAAAATATTTTTAGTAAACCCTAGTTGGTTTCAGAGGGGACTGGGGGTTCTGTCATCCCCATTTCAGGTTTCTAATGAAAGAGTAAACATGATGCAACACTCTAATGCATGGCTAACTAGGATGTGACAACTCACCCCCACTCAAAAGAATCTCGTCCCGAGATTTGGGTTCCTCCGGGAAGAAGGCGGGATACTCGAGTCGAAGACGATCCTCCCTTTCCCAAGTTGCTTCATCCTCAGAATGGTGCGACCATTGTACTTTGAGGAACTTGATATTATGACGTCGAGTGGTACGCTCGGCCTGATCGAGGATACGAATGGGGTACTCTCGATATGTAAGATTATCTTGGAGATCAAGCGTTTCGTGGTCCACCCCACGGATAGGATCCGAAAGCAACGCCTGAGTTGAGAAACGTGGAAGACATCATGGACTCTGGAGAGGTGCGGAGGTAGTTCCAACTGGTAGGCAACTTCTCCTCGTTTGGCGAGAATGCGAAAAGGTCCAATGTAACGAGGAGCCAATTTGCCTTTGATACCGAAACGATGGGTTCCCTTCAGAGGGGTAACCCGAAGGTAAGCCTTCTCGTCAATCTCGAAAGTCATAGCCTTATGTTTTCGGTCATATTGACTCTTTTGACGGGATTGGGCTGTTTTCAACTTTTCACGAACGATGCGAACTTGCTCTTCTGCTTCCTGAATTATATCCGGGCCAAAGAATTGTCTTTCCCCGGTCTCTGACCAGTTAAGGGGTGTTCGACACCGTCGTCCATAGAGAACTTCAAAAGGGGCTTTCCCTAAGCTAGATTGATAGCTGTTGTTGTAAGCGAATTCGGCAAATGGAAGGCACTTCTCCCAATCCATTCCGAATGAGATAACAGAGGCTCAAAGCATGTCTTCTAGAATCTGGTTGACGCGTTCTACTTGACCACTCGATTGGGGGTGAAAAGCGGTGCTAAAGGAAACACGGGTTCCCATAGCATTTTGGAAACTTTCCCAAAATCGAGAGGTGAAAAGACTTCCTCGATCCGAGTTAATTTCCAAGGGAACACCATGGAGAGACACTATTCGGGAGATGTATAAGTCTGCCAGCTGACTAGCGGTTATATTCTCACGAACAGGTAAGAAATGGGCCACTTTGGAAAGACGATCGAGAACGACAAAGATAGCATTATTCCCTCTCTTGGTCCTGGGAAAACCGGTAATTAAATCCATACCAATTTTATCCCATTTCCACTCAGGAATAGCTAAGGGTTGAAGGGTGCCAGCAGGCCGTTGATGCTCTGCTTTTACACGACGACAGACGTCGCAATTAGCAATATACTGAGCAATTTCTCTCTTCATCCTAGTCCACCAGAACCTCTGGCGTAGGTCCTGATACATCTTGGTACTACCGGGATGAATGGTGAGAGGAGATTCATGAGCCTCCTTAAGGATCAACTGCCGTAGATGCTGGTTCTTGGGAACCACTAAACGGTTCTCAAAGTATACAACACCATGATCATTTGTGGAGAAACAACTAGCACCTCCGCTAGCAATGTTCTCCTTGATTTTAGATATTCCCTTATCTCGCTTTTGGGCAGCGATGATATGATCCGTAAGAGTAGGTTTCGCCACCAAGGGGGAAAGAAATCCTTGAGGAACAATGTGAAGGTTAAGCTTCCGAAATTCCTCATGGAGAAGCGGTTGACCTTGTTGTAACATCAGGTTGTTACAATAAGATTTACGACTTAGCGCATCAGCCATGACGTTGGCTTTCCCTGGGGTGTAAGTTATTCCTAAGTCGAAATCTATGATCAACTCAACCCAACGTCTTTGCCTGAGATTCAAATCTGGTTGGGTGAAAATGTACTTCAGACTTTGGTGATCAGTGAATATTTCGCAACGGTTATCGAGGAGGTAATGTCGCCAGGTCTTAAGTGCATAGACTACGGCTGCAAGCTCTAGATCATGAGTAGGATAATTCTCCTCATGTGGGTGCAGTTGCCGTGAAGCGTAGGCAATTACGTGTCGATCTTGCATGAGAATGCAACCTAGTCCTTGTCGCGAGGCGTCGCAGTAGATAACAAAGTCCTTGGAGAAGTCTGGCGGTACCAGTACGGGAGCAGAAGTCAGGCGTCTTTTCAATTCCTGAAAGCTGTGCTCACATTGTGGAGTCCATTCGAACTTCTTATCTTTCTTGAGGAGTTCGGTTAGAGGTTTGGCAACTTTGGAGAAGTTTTCGACAAAGCGACGGCAATAACTCGCTAAGCCTAGAAAACTCCTAACTTGCTTGACCGATTCAGGTGGAGTCCAATTAAGGACGGCTTGAACTCGCTCAGGGTTAACAGCAATACCTTTACCAGATATTACATGACCCAGATAGGTCACTTCTGACAACCAAAATTCACATTTAGAAAATTTGGCATAAAGACGATGCTCTCGAAGTATCTTCAACACTAGCCTTAGATGTTCGGCATGTTCTTCCTCGTTCTTGGAGTAGATGAGTATATCATCGACATAAACTACAATGAATTTATCCAAATACTCCATGAAGATTGAGTTCATTAACCAAGAAAAGGTGGCTGGAGCGTTGGTTAAACCGAAGGACATGACGGTGTACTCGTATTGGCCATATCGAGTAACAAAAGCCGTTTTAGGAATGTCCCCATTTTTGATTTTGATTTGATGGTAGCCCAACCTCAAGTCCATCTTGGAAAAGGCTGAGGATCCAGCGAGCTGATCATACAGGTCGTTGATCCTGGGAAGTGGATATTTGTTCTTGATTGTGACCAAATTGACAGGTCGGTAATCTACAACCATCCGGTCCGTACCATCCTTCTTCTTGACGAAGAGGACGGGGCAAGCCCACGGAGATGAACTAGGTCGGATGAAACCCTTTTTCAAGGACTCATCGAGTTGTTTCTTAAGCTCGGCTAGTTCTAGTGGTGCCATCTTATAGGGTCTTCTAGCAATCAGAACGGTTCCTGGAATGAGGTCTATTACGAACTCAACATCCCTGTCAGGTGGGACACCTGGCAATTCCTCTGGGAAGACATCCGGAAAGTCACGGACTACCGGAACATCCTCAAGGTCTGGCAAAGGGCTGGCGTTAAGAGAATATAATTGTCGCTTGGCTAATCGGGTCAAGACATTGACTATCTTCCCCGAAGGATGAGTGAGTTGAACAGTCCTAGAGAAGCAATCAATTTTGGCATGATGAGCTGACATCCAGTCCATACCCAAAATGATATTAATATCTGAAAATTTGAGAGCTATCAAAGATGCGAGGAAAACTAGTCTATCGACTTGGATTTCATTTCCATGGCTTACTCTAGAGGTTTGCCATTTGGATCCCGGAGTTTGAATTACCATAGAGGTTGGCATATCACCGAATGCGATGTTATGCAAACGAGCATAATTTTCGGATATAAAAGAATGAGAGGCTCCTGTAACGAAAAGAACAGATGCCGGGTGGCAATTAACAAGAAGCGTACCAAGAACGACGTTGGGATCCTCTTGAGCTTCTTCGGCAGAGATACAGTTGATATGGCCACGTGTAGCGGTGGCCGGCTTGGCGTGGAACACTTTCCCTGTCGGCTTGCCACGGCCAACAGCTTTAGCAGATTGGTTGGGATTGGTCTGGGAACACTCACGCATATAGTGACCAGATTCCCCACACTTGAAACAGGTCACGGAACTGGTACGTGGAGGAGCATTGTTGGTTGGACCACCATAGGGCTTGGCTGGTGCAGACTGTTGAACAGGGCGAGGCACCTGGAAGGATGGCCTCGGTGTGAACCTGGGTGGCAGGGCTGTGTTGGGCACCCACACGCGGCGCTTCTGAGGACCAGCACCGGATGAGGAACCCGCGTCACGGCCATGCTTGCGTGTTGCGTCATAATCAGTCTGACCAGTTTCAGCACTGATGGCCTTGTTAACAAGTTTTTGAAAAGATGTGCACTCATGCAGACGGAGGTCACGGCGAAGCTCAGAACTAAGCCCCTTACGGAACCTTGCTTGCTTCTTGGCATCGGTAGAAACTTCCTCAGTTGCATATCGTGCAAGGTTACCAAACTCCCTGCTGTAAGCATCCACAGAGAGTCAGCCTTGGGTGAAATTGCAAAATTCCTCACGTTTACGGTCCATGAGACCCTCCGGAATGTGATGTTCACGGAAAGCCTCACTGAATTCAGCCCAAGTAGTGACATGGCCCGCTTGGCGCATAGCTCCATAATTCTCCCACCATAGACTGGCGGGGCCTTCAAGATGATATGCAGCAAAGATGACCTTGTCAGTCTCAGCTACTAGCGCGGAACGCAGCTTGTGAGAGATACTGCGAAGCCAGTCATCAGCGTCGAGAGGCTCGACGGAGTGGTGGAACGTGGGTGGATGTAATTTGATAAAATCACTGAGTGACACCACGTTAGTCCTCTGATGGTGTGCTGTGTTCTGTTCAATACGCTCCAACAAACGGTTGGTCTCCCGCTTGTTTCTTTCAGCTTCCATCATAACCTCGGCTAGGGAAGGAGGATGAGGCAGATTTGCATCCCTGACTTCACTGCCTTCGGCCTGCTCTTGAGGAGCAGGGTTAGTGCGCGTGTTGACCATCCTAGGTAAACAAGACAATGATTTAGTCAGAATGATAAAATTCCGACATAGGATACAAAATGTAAGGAATAACTCGAAATGCAAGATGATCATCCGTATGACATGGTAGATACAGAAACTGCTTCTTTATTCCATCGTCATACACACCATACAGGGTTTAGTACAAGACCAAACAAAGTACTATTATGGTGAAAAGTGGATTACATCTCATCGGAGGCATCCCAAGCTCCTATACATTATTTTTCTACACCTCCGGAAAGGGTACAAACTAGGTCATATCCCACGAGTCACGCAGAACGATAGACGACACAGCTAGTGCGAACTAGTGATACTACCACTAACTCAGACCGATCCGTAGTAGTCCTCGTAGAAGTCACCTCCATAGCCTGGAAGCTCAACATGATCATCCGGAAACAGACGATCTCGCGGAGCTTGTGGACCATAGGGGCTAGGATGAGGTCTTGGACCAACAGACGGTGGCCTGCGGGGACCACGAGGTGGGGTGATGCCTCCTACATCACGCCAAGCCATCACGTCTGGCAAAGCAGATCTCACAGGATAGAGATCGCGCATATCCGAATATCCAGCTTGCACCGCCGGTGCAAACCGAGTCAACGTGGCCCAATGGTTAGCACGGGTATTGAAGAGCTCTAGCCTCAAGGCCCGATTTTCATGGTCCTTATCCTCGAGCATCTCAGCAGTGGTGCGAGTCCGTGAATCCTCCTGAGTGGGGTCAGCATAGATAGCCTGGAGATACCCTTGTGCTCCCGGGAGTGATCCTGGCATATACCGGAAGTTAGAGTCTCGAAATAGACCAGACCTGACTCGCATGATGGTCATCATAGAGTAGGCGGCGTCCTGCACAGCCATCTCAATAGTAACCCCGAGTCCATAGGAGCAGTGAAGGGGCTCGGTGGACCCAGGATAAGATGGAAATATCCTGACAGTGCAGGGATACTGGCTTTGATTAAAGTCTCGGAATTGCTCTTCGACCGTGTACTCAGGATACCAACGGTATCTAGCCTCAGTCATTACCCTGACCAACATGGCAGTATGGCCGGGTACATCTAGGCATCGAGTCAGGCGAACCACTTGATTGAGGTCGCGAGTGGCCATCTGAAAACACAATCATAATGCAAAGGCATTAGAATTTCTAGCAAAATTTCGGCAGCATAACAGCTGTAAATGCTCAAAAAGGATTTTGAGACATTTGACAAAGGATTTCATACACACTTGACATCATCATATCAAAGTTCTGAATCCATTCTAGCAACATAATGTGGTAGTAGAACTGAACTAGGCTTGTATCCATCAAACTTATAAGGTACTACTGATTAGTAACACGTGATCCTGATAGAGAGAATAGATCCTAATTCCTTAACCCCCGATGGAAGAATAGAGTGACTCAGATCAGAATGTCATAAGATAAAGGAGTAAAAGAGCCTTACGTTCCAACCCACAAACAATTCCCCTACATATAACTAAAGAATTTCTAGACTCAACATCGACCAGTTTGGCTTGGAGAACCTACAGGCAGTCCGGCTCTGATGCCAACGCTGTCAGGACCCCGACTCGATGTCACATCGATCTAGCCTGTAGCACCTCATATCACTTTGCAGCCTCACGCACGGTATCCCCACGGGTGTCGCCTTACCTTTGCCCGGGACCGTTTGCGCCTTTTGGCTCGCGTATATGATAGTGTCGCTAGCATCCATATGATAAGGAGCCCGGGCTGACATGACTAGTCGTAAACCCAAAGTGGCACAGACTTACAGGGACAGGCATTCATCACCCAGCCTCGAACGTGTCGGTCAACAGCAAGTGGGTCCGGGCTGTAGCACTGGGCTAGCAGGACTCCGGTAAACTGGGCTGTAGCGGGCTAACAGGACTCCGGTACTCAATGCGTGACATTTCCCCCAAGGGACAGACACCAGAATGAGGAAGGACACATGCCGGCCAGCCTAAGTGTTCCAGAGCAGTAGCAAGCTACCATGGCTCAGCGGTAACACTAGGAGACATTTCCCGGTAAGAGAGGCTACTAAAGATAAACAACTAGATAGTCAGATCCCACGCATACCAAGCATTTCAATCATACACACAATATGCTCGATATGCGCAATACACCAAGGCATCACAACATGACTCTATGACACAAGTACTTTATTTAAAGCTCAGAGAGCCATACATAACATACACAGAGGTACGGGTCACACGACCCAGCATTCAAGTCATACAGTCATACAAACCAGTAGCGGAAGTAACTTGTCTGAGTACAGACAACTAGTAAAATAAAAGAGGCTTGGAAAGCCTAGCTATACTACGTGGTCCTTCACAAGCTCAGGATCACCACCTGGGTCTTAGCCTACTCATTGAAGTCAATGTCTACGTAGAACCATCAGAAGGGGTTGCAGCGTCTTCTGTAAAAATATAAATTATAGCAACATGAGTACAAAGGTACTCAGCAAGACTTACATCAGATCCTACATACATGCATATTATCAAGAAGGGTTGGTGGAGTTATTGCAGCAAGCCAGCTTTGACTCTTGGCTAGGCTAACCTATGAGACTCCCACTTGAAATGGTTTTGCGCACACGAGTCCACTAATCACCACTTGAATACACTACCGAGGATCCACCTCCGTCTTCCTACGGAAGAGCCATCCTCGGCACTCACACTTATCTTGAGGCTTTTAGTAGTTTCCATTTACTTGTCTATGAACTGTATAGGCAACCAAGTAGTCATTTACCGCGGACGCGGCTATTCGAATAGATCATGTTAACCCTGCAGGGGTGTACTTCTTCATACATGTTTCCACCACTTAGCGTCTGCACACGACATGTGCTCAGCAGACTTCAAGCGAAAGCCGACGTGGGTGTAGACCACGACCTACCTAAACACTTAAGCCTCTACTCCAGGTTTATCGCCTATCCAGGTTCCATCCGCAGGGAGTCCGGCCGAGGTTTCCCATACGGCCCCGAACGATGTGAACAGGGTTCCCGAGATACCTAACGGGTATTCGGTACACCGTGCCACGTACCTACCGCATCACAGCCCACCCCTACGGTCAGCGCTGTCCACGACCTCCAGTAGACTACAAACACCAGAAACTACGTGCAACTCCTGGACAGAGAGCTAGGGTGAATAAGAAGTCGAGCGGGGTCATATTTCAGGGCCCAATGCATGGTAGTAGCTGTATCTTAAATCACACATACAGATCTCAGTGCTTAAGGTCGGCTTCAATGAAACAACCCACCATGTACTCCTACATGGCCTCTCATCGATACCTTTACCAAAACGTGTTCACCACACCACTCTCATTACTGACATAATCATTTCACTCTAGCCATCACCCAGATGAACCATACCTGACACGACTCTAAGCATAGCAGGCATAGCAAGGTAGGAACAACACATACATATGGCTCAATCAACTCGTACACATGCTAGTGGGTTTCATCTAGTTACTGTGGCAATGACAGGTCATGCAGAGGAAAGGGGTTCAACTACCGTAGCACACAGCAGTTTGAAACGCGTTGTCTTAATGCAGTAAAAGAGAGCAGGAGCGAGAACATGGGATTGTATCGATATGATCAAATGGTTGGTTGCTTGCCTGATGGTTCGATGCACTGATACGATTCTTCGTTAGGGTAATCACGGTACTCCTCGGGGGCAAAACTTGCCGCAAAGAACACCGGTACACAACCATCACCAAACAATGTGCAACAATATGATGCATGCATGAAACATAGCAATATGAGTGTGTTGGGCTAATGCAACTAAGACCAGAAGGGTTTGCACCAATTTGAATCAAAGATTCAAATTTCAAACTCAAACATGGCCTTTTAAAGTGCTTTTCCTTGTTCTGCATTAAACATCAAGTTAACTTGTTTAGTCATGCATGAAAATTGTACAGATGGATAGATTAGATTTTTCTGATCATTTTTTATATATAATTTGTCTGATTTGGAGTTACAGAATAAAAGTTATGAATTTTTGAAGTTTAAATTATATTCTGGAATTTCCTATATTAGAATAATTCCAGAAAATCAATTATTGCGTCAGCCTGACGTCAGTGTGACGTCAGCAGGTCAACGGAACACATCCGGGTCAAACCTGACAGTGGGTCCCGCATGTCAGGGTGATTAAATTAATTAGAGTTTAATTAAAACTAAACCTGTTTAATTAACAGGGCTGGGCCCCTCCTGTCATTGACTCAGGGGAGTCAATCAGGGCCCACCAGTGGTCAAACCCGGGTCGGCTGCACCGGCGTTTAGCCGCCGGCGAGCCCGACGCGGCGGCGGAAGTGGTTTTGGCCGTTTCGGCCACCAAATGGGTCGCAGAGACCACCGGAGAGGAGCTGAGGTCGAGCCGCAGCTCTTGGTGGAGTCCGTTGGGGTCGGGGTGGCCGGAGTTGGCGCCGGCGACGACTTTGGCGGCCACCGGGGTTCGGCCGAAGACGAACTTGACGCTTCGGTGTGCGGGGAGGTTCATGACGTGCACGGTTGGGCCTAACGCAGCGTGGTGAGTGCGTTGGACACCGCGGGCTGTCCGGAGGATGGCCGGGAGCACGTCGGCGACGAGATCCGCGGCGGTGCGTGCGTGTGATCTTCGTGCGGTGTCTACACGGCTCGGGAAAGAGAGAGGGAGGGTCGGAGGGGTAGCTAGGCTCACAGCGCTCCCGTAGAGGCCACCGGCGGGGTCGGGGACGAGCTGAGGCGGCGACGGCGTTGAAGGGGATCTCCGGCGATGGCGAGCTCGGGCGAGGTCGGTGCGGTGGTCTCGGGCCGCACGAGCACACGGGGCTCGGCTAGCTCGATGAAGTGGACGGCAGCGGAGCTCTTGGACACGGCGGCACGACGTGGGGTTGACGGAGGGCGTGGCTACGGCGAGGGGGTGGCGGCGATGGCGTCGGCCATGGTGTGGGAGAGCGAGGGAGAGAAGCTGGAGAGGAGAGGGGGTGTCTGGGAGGTTCGGGGGAGAGAGGGAGGCCGATTCACGGCGTTAGCCGAGCGAGGGAGGCGGCGAGGCGGCGAGCAGGTGCGTGGCACCCATGCGGTGCTCGCCGTCGAGCACCTGCCTGCCTGCCTGGCCGGCAAGCAGCTCACTGGCGCGGTGCTGGGCTGGGCCGGCAGGTGGGCCGGGTGCTGGGCGACAGGTAAGCCTTTTCCATTTCTTCTGTTTTCTGTTTTCTTTTTTAATACTTCTGCAACTTTGTTGAATTAAATAAAATACTTAGGCTACTCCTAAAATCACCAAACTACTCCTGGTCCATAGTTGGATTATTTCCAACATGAAACATTTTAGTTTGGAGTTATTTGAGCATTTAAATATTTTATATAATTTTAAATGCCCAAATTCAAATATTTATGATTTAATTCAAAACCCTAAGATGGCCTAGGAAAATGTGCACCACTTTTGGCAGAGGTTCTGAACCAAGACAAAAATGTTGGGCATTTTAGAAGGGCATTTCAGGTTCATTGAAAATATTTTTAGTAAACCCTAGTTGGTTTCAGAGGGGACTGGGGGTTCTGTCATCCCCATTTCAGGTTTCTAATGAAAGAGTAAACATGATGCAACACTCTAATGCATGGCTAACTAGGATGTGACAGAGTTGATACGTCCATTTTGCATCATGCTTTTATATTGATATTTATTGCTTTATGGGTTGTTACTTCACATTATGTCACAATACTTATGCCATTTCTATCTTATTTTACAAGGTTTACATGAAGAGGGAGAATGCTGGCAGCTGGAATTCTGGGTTGGAAAAGGTGCGAATATTAGAGACATATTCTGCACAACTCCAAAAGTCCTGAAACTCTAGGAAAGTTAGTTTTGGAATATATTAAAAATATTGGGCGAAGAAAGCACCAAAGGGGGGCCACCCAGAGTCCACAAGGGTGGGGGGCGCGCCCCCTGCCTCATGGGCCACCTGGAAGCCCCCTGATGCCCATCTTCTGGTATAAGGTGTCTCTTGCCCTGGAAAAAATCAAAAGAAATCTTTCGGGATGAAGCGCCACCGTCTCGAGGCGGAACCTTGGCGGAACCAATCTAGGGCTCCGACGGAACTGTTCTGCTAAGGAAACATCCCTCCGGGAGGGGGAAATCATCGCCATCATCATCACCATCGATCCTCTCATTGAGAGGGGGTCAATATCCATCAACATCTTCACTAGCACCATCTCCTCTCAAACCCTAGTTCATCTCTTGTATTCGATCTGTGTGTCAAAACCTTAGATTGGTACTTGTGGGTTGCTAGTAGTGTTGATTACTCCTTGTAGTTGATGCTAGTTGGTTTATTCGGTGGAAGACCATATGTTCATATCCTTTATGCATATTAATACCCCTCTGTTATGAACATGGATATGATTTGTGATTAGTTACATTTGTTCCTAAGGACATGGGAGAAGTCTTGTTATAAGTAGTCATGTGAATTTGGTATTCGTTCGATATTTTGATGAGATGTATGCTGTCTTTCCTCTAGTGGTGTTATGTGAACGTCGACTACATGACACTTCACCATTGTTTGGGCCTAGGGGAAGGCATTGGGAAGTAATAAGTAGATGATGGGTTGCTAGAGTGACATAAGCTTAAACCCTAGTTTATGCGTTGCTTCATAAGGGGCTGATTTGGATCCACATGTTTCATGCTATGGTTAGGTTTACCTTAATTCTTCTTTCATAGTTGCGGATGCTTGCGAGAGGGGTTAATCATACGTGGATTCTTGTCCAAGGAAGGGTAGTACCCAAGCACCGGTCCACCCATATATCAAATTCTCAAAGTAACGAACACGAATCATATGAGCATGATGAAAACTAGCTTAACGATAATTCCCATGTGTCCTCGGGAGCGCTTTCCTTTATATAAGAGTTTGTCCAGGCTTGTCCTTTGCTACAAAAAGGATTGGGCCACCTTGCTGCACCTCGTTTACTTTTGTTACTTGTTACCTGTTATAAATTACCTTATGACAAAACTATCTGTTACCGATAATTTTAGTGCTTGTAGAGAATACCTTACTGAAAACCGCTTGTCATTTCCTTCTGCTCCTCGTTGGGTTCGACACTCTTACTTATCAAAAGGACTATGATAGATCCCCTATACTTGTGGGTCATCATGAACCTTTGGTTATCATGTGACGTTTCCTTTGGTTTGTGATACTTTACAAAATCTTGTGTGCATCGGTATCCTCTTGGGTCATCACCATGCCCACTATACTGTTGCTCCCGTTACCGGTTTTGCTCTTCTTTCTCGTTCGCGTGTTCCAGCATCCCCGTGACATAGTCACCTGTGTCTAGCCAGATTATAATGGATGTTGTCACACCGAGAGATCCCTAAGAATATCTCTCCATTGCCGGAGGAGCAAATCCCACTCTCGGGTTGTTCATTCACTTGTCAAACTTTCCGGTGAACCTGAAAGTTGTCGTTATCATCACCTTGTTACAGATAACGTTTGAGCAACCCCAAAGTCCACCATTTGGTAAGAAGTAACCGAGACACTCTCATGGTATGAGGAACTAAAGTATACATGCTAACACTTCATGTTATAACAGATGAATTTAGATGATATGGTCACAAAGTATGACATAAAAAATTCGATAGATTCACTATGATAGTTCTTCTAATATCATACCCTCAATGTTGTTTTAGGACTATCGTTGCACCTAACGATATCCTAAGATCCAGAAAACGTAATCACCAACAACACTTGAGCCAGTCCTAGAGGCTGGGCCGGGAACCTATTGTTTGACCATTTATCATTTTACACGTACATATGAGTTTTCCACTGAATCGCATATTCCAGGATCATAGCAGTTATAGCATGAAATATAAACTCTTAATTATGAATAATGAAAATATAATAATACAATATTGTTGCCTCTAGGGCATATTTCCAACAGAACTCCTCCGTGATGTTGTAGATTGGATCTCGTAGTTCTGGAACTTGGGATAGCTGGAATTGCGTTTCGCCTGCTCCCCTAGGGTTTCTTGAATATTTGGGTATTTATAGATCAAAGAGGTGGTGCAAGAGACCCCCGTGGGCCGCACAACCCATCAGGGCGCGCTAGGGGCCTTTGGCATGCCCTATTGTCTTGTGGGCCTACCCCCAGGTGCTTCCTTGGCTCCTAAGTTGTCTTATGGTCCAAAAAAATCTTCAAATAGTTTCACTGCGTTTGGACTCCGTATGATAGGGATATTCTGCGAAGTAAAAAAAGCAAAAAAGCAGCAACTGACAATGGGTGCTATGTCAATAGGTTAGTCCCAAAAAATGATATAAAGTTGGTATAAAATGTTTGTAAAACATCTAAGAATGATAATATAATAACATGGAATGGTCAAAAATTATAGATATGTTGGAGACGTATCAACATCGCCAAGCTTAATTCCGGCTCGTCCTCGAGTGGGTAAATGATAAAAATAGAATTTTTGACGTGGAATGTGATGACAAGTATAGGGGATCTATCATAGTCCTTTCAATAAGTAAGAGTGTCGAAACCAACGAGGACCAGAAGGAAATGACAAGCAATTTTTAGCAAGGTATTTTCTACAAGCACTGAAATTATAGGTAACAGATAGTTTTGTGATAAGATAATTCGTAACGGGTAACAAGTAACAAGTGTAGCAAAGGTGCATCAGGTGGCCTAATCCTTTTTATAGAAAAGGACAAGCCTGGACAAACTCTAATATAAAGCAAAGCGCTCCCGAGGACACATGGGAATTACTGTCATGTAAGTTTTCATCATGCTCATATGATTCACGTTTGTTACTTTGATAATTTTATATGTGAGTGCATCGGTTCTTGGGTGCTGTCCTTACTTGGACAAACCTCCCACTTATGATTAACCCCTCTCGCAAGCATCCGCAACTACAAAAGAAGAATTAAGATAAATCTAACCATAGCATGAAACGTGTGGATCCAAATCAGCCCCTTACAAAGCAATGCATAAACTAGAGTTTAAACTTCTGTCACTGTTGGGGATATAACTACTGAGTATAAACCGCCCAGGAGGGGCCGGGTTATGCTCATCCGTACTGAAGCCCATGAAGACAAGGAATATGGCGCTTTACTACAGAGACTTAGAGGCCCAGAGCCCAAGGGCGGATTAGGGCCCATAAACATAAACCGCCATGAGATATGTAACTTGTGTTGTAAGATAGGAAAAGATAGAAACCGAGCCGGACACGTGTATGAGCCGGCCTCGGTATTCTGTAAACCACCGGGCGTCAACCTGTGTATATAAAGGGAAGACCCGGCGGCGGCTCAGGGACAAGAAACAACAACTCAAGAGACGGGCAAAGTGGATTCGCTCCCTGATCATCGAGACCCCATCAATTCCACCACAACTGGATCGTAGGCTTTTACCTTCCCCGCAAGGGGACGAACCAGTATAAACTCCCCATGTCCTTTGTCCGGTTTAACCCCTTTAACCTAATCTTCTTGCGATGGCTCCACGACTAAGTCCTCTCACTAGGACATCTGACATGTTAATCCCATGACAGTTGGCGCCCACCGTGGGGCTATCGCACGATGGTTTAGAGTTCTTGAAGGGCAAATTTGAAGGACTCAAGGGATACGCGGTTGGCCGGATGACCAAGAGTCGTCGCAGCAATCTCTACATCGACGATGCAGGCTAGGGCCCCGAGGCCGGCTCAATTAAGTATGGGTACCGGGTCCCATTTGGAGGAATTCACGTTTTCATCAGCAAGATCGGCGAACCCGGCCCTGAGCCGGACATGTGTGCCGACCTCGTCGAGACGGCTCAGCGTGCAAGTCCTGCCCGGGTTCAGCCTGCCATGAAGCGTGCGTTCATAGGATTCATCCATGGTGCAGAATCTGAACTGGTGTCTGATGGTGAGACAGTCGTTTATTCTGATGGCGAATCATCCACCGGCGAGACCGAGTCGCTGTACCAACTACAAGATGGCCGGTTCGGTGGCAGTTCCGATGGCGACAGTATTCTGGACCCTTTTGAACCGCCAAACTGGGTTGCGATCTTCTTGGCCGGCACGCAGCCCACATAGCAATCTTCAACTGCAGCAACAATGACTTCCAGATCGGCAGCCGGGGCAGGAGGCCCCGCGCACCGGCCGACTCAAGTTCTGTCCGGTTTATTGGACGCCTGGACGACATTGTTGACCACAGTAGTCACCCCAGAGACCCAAGATCTCCATAATGCAGAGGTTACAAAGCTGCGGGATGAGATAACTCAGGCCAAGGAGGACTTGGCGGCTGAGGAAACCAGGATTGCTGATGAGCGGGCCACTTTAGATGCCCAGTCGCAGCGGATTCAGGCAGAGAATTACCGGCTCATGCTGGATTAGAATACTTCGAATGACATGTTGAGGAGGAGGCAGCGGTCTCGTCTGCCGCCGGTTTATGAAGCAATGCATCTCTTCAACACGCGAGGAGTAGGACCTAGTAATCCGGCAGCAGTAAACTGGACTGAAGCGCCTGGGACAGGAGCGCCAGATCAGCGACGGGTGACGAACCCGCCTCGACAAACAGATAACCCGCCGTGATACATGTCGACCCCGTCGGGTCACTTCTCCACCCCTTTGGATAATATGATTGCTGCAGCGTCTCGATTGGAAGCTATTCCAATGGAGGGCGAGTCTCCAGCGGCGGTTGAGACGCGGCAGGCCCGGGATCTCCTTCAAACCGCTATGGTACAGCAGCAGGCCTATTCATATAGCCGAGATAGAATCCATTCATCCCCTCGCCCGAGCAAGAGTTACAGCAGGCACATTGATGAACCGGTTGTGTCAAGCAGTGCGCGGAACCATGACGCCCCTCGAGGGCCTAATCCGACGCGCGGTGGTGCAAATGCTAAGGATGTAGTGGATAATGGTAGAGCGCAACGGGAGGCCGAGTTGACAGTGAAATACGCGAATCATCAGCCTACTCCGGTTCGACTAACGACATCAGTGGAACGAGGGCTTGCTTTCAGCTCTTGGGGGGTGTCGTGTCTCACCCTGGCTCTATGCAATGTGTGGTTACTCAAGGATTTCAAGGGTCCGCGTAAGGTGCCTAATTACACCGCCGATTTACCCCCCCCCCTAGTCATGGGTTGAGAGTTATGAGATGGCAATGGAGATGCTGGATGTGGATGAAGCGGCGTGTGCAAAGTACTTCACCATGATGTTAGATGGAACGTCTCGCACTTGGTTAAAGAGTCTGCCCGTTAATTCCATCGGTTCATGGGCTGAGTTAAAGGCCCGGTTTATAGCAAACTTCAAGGACACATGCAAGCAACCCATGTCAATTGTGGATCTGGCCGCTTGTGTCCAAGGAGAAGGCGAATCAACAACTTATTAGGCGTGCCGGGTTTCGGAAATCCTACATTCGTCGGACCGCATCAATGCTGATTCAACAATCATAACATTAGAGGGCAACTGCCGGTTTAAGCCACTGAAGTTGAAGTTGGGACGGCTCAAGCGTCACTACAATGACATGGGAACACTTATGGCAGCTTTGGTTAAGTATGCCGATTCTGATAGTACCAAGGATCCCGAGTCTGACGGTGAGAAGCCGGAGAAGGGAAAGAAGAACGGCAGTGCGAAAGGACAGCAACATAACCAAGCGGGCCATGGTAATAACGGTAAGCGTAAAGCGGACACCATTTTTGTGGCTAACACCAACGTACAGGGTAATGGCAGTGTCGTAAGGGTAAACTGCCCCCGCGGAGTGGAGGATCATGTATGAATCTGGAGCGCCTGTTAAATCCGCCTTGGCCAAAGCACGGGACACAGGAGAAGCCAGCTACACATCTCTGGAAGGATTGCTTTATTATGCGAGAGTTCAAAAAGTCAGATCTCTTCTGGTATGATCATGGAACATCCGGCGGTTCAGGACCCGGGTTTCATGGGTCGAGATATGGTGGAGGTAACTCTGGTTCAGGGTTTCAAGGTAATCAAGGTGGACAGGGTAATCAAGAAAATCAGGGCAACCAAGGTGGTTATAATCAACAGGGGAATCAGCAACAATAGCAATCGAGTTATCAGAGTCACCCGAAGCAGTTGAATAGTGGACAGTACCATGTCTTTACTACTAGCATGTGTAAGCGCGATCAGAAGCTTCATAAAAGGGCAGTGAATTCTGTTGAACTGGCGGTGCCCCGTTATTTGCGCTGGTCTGAACAGCCTATTATGTGGAGTCGAGAAGATCATCCGCCCCGGGTTGTTAATTCGGGTCATCTGGCGTTGGTGGTAGCACCGCAAGTTGGAGGTTATAAGTTCACCAAGGTGCTCATGGATGGAGGGAGCAGTATCAACATCTTGTATTATGAAACCTTCCGGCGTATGGGGTTGACGGATAAGAATCTTAAACCATCGAACACTATTTTTCATGGTGTGGTGCCCGGTAAATCGGCCTACCCGATCGGTAAGATAGCTTTGGAGGTTTCTTTTGGAGATGATCATGATTCAAGGTCAAAAACATTGACTTTTGAAGCGGCCGGCTTATGCTAAGTTCATGGCAAGGCCGTGTTATGTTTATCTCCAGCTCAAGATGCTGGGTCATAAGGGGACCATCACAGTGCATGGAAGCTGAAAGGTCGCTTTGGAATGTGAGGAAGGTGATGCGGCTTATGCTGAGTCGGTTTGTGTAATAAAGGAGTTAAAATTCTATAAAGACAATGTTGATCCGGCGGATATGACTTCTTTGAAGAAACCCACTACAGAGCATGATCCGGCTTTGAAGTTTAAATCGGCCGATGAAACTAAGTTGGTTGATTTTGTTCCTGGCGATTCATCCAAGCAGTTCAACATCAGCGCTAACTTGGATCCAAAATAGGAAATCGTGCTCATCGAGTTCATCCGTGAGAACCGGGACATCTTTGCATGAAAACCTTCTGACATGCCAGGTGTACCGAGGGAACTCGCTGAGCACACTCTGAATATCGATCCCAAGTTTAAACTGGTCAAGCAGTTTCTCTGCTGCTTCAATGAAGAGACACAAGGCCATTGGTGAGGAGGTAGCCCGGCTCTTGGCAGCATGGTTTATTGTGGAGGTTTTTCACCCTGAGCGGTTGGATAACCCAGTGCTGGTACTCAAGAAGAATGACACTTGGCGTATGTGTGTGGATTACACAGATTTAAACAAGGCTTGTCCAGCTGATCCATTTGCCCTCCCCCGTATTGATCAAATCATTGATGCTATGGCGGGTTGTGAGCAGTTGAGTTTTCTGGATGCTTATTCGGGTTATCATCATATCAAAATGGTAGTTAAGGACCAGGAGAAAATGACTTTTATAACTCCTTTTGGAGCCTTCTATATGTATCTATGCCTTTTGGGCTCAAGAGTGCCCAGGCGACTTATCAGCGGTATGTGCAGAATTGCCTTCATAATCAGACTGGGTGCAATGTTCATGCTTATGTAGATGATATCATGGTGAAATCTAGGAAGGTAGAGACACTAGTATCTGATTTGAAGGAGAGCTTTGATAATCTCTGGGTTTATCAGATGATGCTTAATCTGGCCAAGTGCGTTTTTGGTGTACCGGCAGGCAAGCTCTTGGGTTTTCTGGTGTCTAACAGGGGCATTGAAGCTAATTCAGAAAAGATCAATGCTATTACGTCCCTGGCTAAACCGGCGTGTATCAATGATGTTCAACGACTGGCGGGTCGTATTGCAGCGCTAAGCCGGTTTATCAGTCGGTTGGGAGAGAAGGCGATCCCTCTATATCAGATGATGAAGAAGACAGGAAACTTTGTCTGGAGTGATGCTGTTAATGTAGCGTTTGAGGATCTGAAGAAGCAGTTAGCCAAACTGCCCGTTCTTGTTGCCCCCATTGATAAGGAACCATTGCTGTTGTATGTGGCTGCTAACGCCCGGGCTGTCAGTGTGGCTATTGTGGCAGAGCGCAACGAAGCTGGTAAGGAGTATCCGGTTCAACGGCCGATTTATTATATCAGTGAGGTACTTATCGAGTCCAAGCAGAGATATCCGCATTGGCAGAAGTTGGTGTATGGAGTGTTTATGGAGAGCCGGAAGTTTAAGCAATACTTTCAGGGCCATCCTATTACTGTGGTCAGTTCCGCTCCTTTGGGATATATCATTCAGAACAGGGAGGCGACTGGTCGGATTGCTAAGTGGGCTATCGAGCTTGGACCTCACGAGGTAAAATATATGCCTCGCACGGCTATTAAGTCCCAAGCACTCGTGGATTTCATCAATGACTGGACAGAGTTGCACGCGCCGGAGGATAAACCGGATAACATGTATTGGACTATTCACTTCGATGGATCCAGACAATTGGAGGGCTCGGGGGCTGGAGTGGTTCTTACTTCCCCTCAAGGTGACAAATTTTGTTATGTTCTCCGTTTGATGTTTCCCTATACTAACAATGCAGCTGAGTATGAGGCCTTACTCCACGGTCTTCGGATGGCTAAGGAGATGAATTTAATCCAAGTACGTTGCTTCGGCGACTCCAATTTAGTGGCTCAGCAAGTGTCTGGTACTTGGGATTCTAAGGATCCACTCATGGCGGCTTATCAGTGTGAGGTGGATATCATTGCCGGTCACTTCAAGGGTTACCATGTCGAGCACATTGATCAGCGCAAGAATGAAGCGGCGGACGCTTTAAGCCGGCTCGGATCCCAACGTAAACCGGTGCCGCCCAATGTTTTTCTTGATGTTCTGCATAATCTGTCGGTCAAAATACCAACAGAGGAGGATCTGCCTGTTCCTGACCTGGAGGCTCAATTGGTGGCGGTTCTTCATGCTATCCCTGATTGGACAGTGCCATACCTGGCGTATATGACCCGGGGCGAGTTACCCATGGACGAAGTTCTAGCCAGACAGATAATCTGGCGGTCCAAGTCCATGACTATTGTCAATGGCGAGTTACATCATTGCAGTGTCTCAAGGGCGTTTCAGCGTTGCGTTTCTCCTGAAGAAGGCTGTGAGATCTTGCGTGAAGTCCACGAAGGAGATTGCGGTCATCTTGCCGATTCAAAATCCTTGGTGGCTAAGGCTTTCCGACACGGTTTTTACTGATTAACAGCTCATGCTGATGCAAAGGATCTGGTGAGAAAGTGTGATGGTTGTCAGAAGTTTTCACGCCGAGCTCATGTTCCGGCCCAGGAATTAAGGATGATTCCAATCACCTGGCCGTTTGCAACTTGGGGGCTGGATATGCTTGGGCCTTTTAAGAGGTCCAAGGATAAAAAGACCCACCTTCTAGTGGCGGTTGATAAATCCACCAAGTGGGTGGAGGCAGAGCCAGTAAGCAAGTGTGACGCGGCCACGGCGGTTCAATTCATGAAAAAGGTGATTTTCCGCTTTGGTTTTCCACACAACATTATAACAGATAATGGCACGAATCTCTCCAAGGTTGCTATGGAAGAGTTACGTGAGCACATCCGGCTTGATGTGTCCTCAGTGGCTCACCCTCAGTCTAATGGTCAAGCGGAGAGAGCTAATCAAGAAATCCTGCAGGGTATCAAGTCCCGGTTTATGGTCCCTTTGCAGAGGACGCCGGGTTGTTGGGTGGAAGACTTGCCTTCCATTTTATGGAGCATTAACACCACCCCCAATAGATCTACGGGTTACACACCCTTCTTCATGGTTTATGGAGCGAAAGCAATTCTCCCAAGTGATATTCGACATAACTCGTCCCGAGTGGCAGCTTATGTTGAAGCGGACAACGAAAGAGCACGCCAAGATGCATTGGACCTATTAGATGAAAAGCGGGATATTGCGACAGCTCGTTCGGTGATTTATCAGCAAGGCCTGCGACATTATCAGAGCCGCCAGGTTAAAACCAGAGCTTTTCAGGAAGGCGACTTAGTGCTCCGGCTTATCCAAGATCAGACGGACATGCACAAGTTATCCCCACCTTGGGAAGGGCCCATTGTGGTCATCAAGAATCTGAACATCGGGTTACTACCTCATCGATGTTCGAGAGGAAAAAGACTCAGGCAAGTCGGAGGAGGAGACCCGCTGGCCGTGGAATATTGCTCATCTTCGGCCTTACTATACCTGAGCCATAGACTCCTATCATGTATATATTTTTGACAATGTACATACTATGATCAATAAATAAACCGGCATCCTTGCTAGAGCGAGGCCTCTGCCGTTTCGTCTTATATACCTTCTTGGTTACATGGGGGCTTATGCTTATAAAGGGGAGTTCTGATTATCCATTCAACCGGCTTATAAAGCCACAACAAATCTTGGGGGCTTCACACCCAAGGGACCAAAGAGAGTCTATTGCCACGCACAACTCAAACATAGGTACCCACTGAGCACAGCTCACAATGTTGCCTGGGGGCTCTTTGTGCACAACAACAAAGAGTTTTAAAGGACCCTTGTAATAGGCTATCAAGCCGGGCTTGGAAGCCAGGTGTATTCACATAAAAACCCCGGGTTAACCTACCTTAATCAAGTAATCCACTCCATCCAGGTAATCCTGGTATGACCCGCCGAACGTTTGACAAGTCAATCTGATACAGACCCTGAACTTGTCAAAGATAAAATGACGATTAGTTAATGTGAGGCCCATCTTAGAAGGCCTTGTAAATGGTTTAAGTCAGTGGCCTGGTAGCCCATGAAAAGCCTCGAATTTGGGCCTAGCAGCCCTTGAAAATCCTCGACTACAAGTTTTCATTTGCTTGTATTTGTCGAAGATTTTATCCTTTGATAAGGTTTTGAGGTAAACCGACGTCTATTGACCCGGCCAGGCTATAAGTCATCAATATAACCAGGTGTTTGTTAACATGGCTTGGCTTTCAATTATCAGTTGTTAATTAGTACACAACCAATTATAAACCGGTGTTTGTTAACCCGGTCTGGCATTGACCTTAAGTCGCCAGGTTGATCATCTGGTGTTTATCATAGCCCGGCATGGCTTATTATAAACCAACATAGCATGGTGGGAGTTCTCAACACTCAAAATTTGGGTTATCACCCTTACTACAAGAAAGTTGGTAAACCACCAATGTGATTCAATATCACAGGTACGATATGTTTCATATTTCATTATCTTTACGGCCTTGGTTATAAACCCTGGCTTTATATTGGGTATCATAACCCGTCCGGCGGTAAACCGCCAGGGCAATTTTAAGTTTATCATATGCAGAAACAGGATTGCATAAAACTGCTAATGAGCATAAAGTCGACATAGCACTGTCTGGACAGATTAAAAGTATCAGGCAAAGTGGCTATGCACGATGGCATAACAGACCAAGTGTTTCAAACTAGCCTATTACAAGGCAGCAGGCGCCCAAAAGAATAATTGTTTATCGCTGATATCTCGGCATGAAAAGTTAAACCGGCCCCGGATTATGACTCTTCCTCAGGTTGATGTGAAGGTTGCGGATCATCTTGCGCCAGTTCACCCTACACCTCCCCACCCAGTGGCTGGAATTCAATGGTTGCCCAGTCAATCCCAAAAAAAGCTCGGAACACGGCTTCATCACTTATAAGGTCGGATGGTTCAACATCAGGGGCATAAGTATGCTTACGGATTGGCGAGATAAGATTTTGCGCTTCATAAACCGATGCATCAATCCGTTTGTTGTCTGCGTCATAAATCGACCGGTGGAAAGACAAATCAGTCTCTTCGGCTAGTTTTCTTGCAAGTGGGTGCATCTCATTTGTCAATGCTCTAAGGGCATCATTATCAAATTCTGATCCATCTTCTTTTTGGCTGGGATAGCCATTCCCAATGTCTTCCGGATCAAGATCAGCTATCCAGGCCTTAGCCCGAGCCAGTGCAGACAGGGCACCGGCCCTTGCCACAGATCTCTTCACCTCTTCTAGCTGGGCAGGCGTCATGGATAACTTGGCCAATGTATCTTTGATTAAAGTTGGTGGCGGTTTATTGTACGACGCTGTGTAGATGACCCGTTGAGCGCCGGTATATAACTGCTCTATCAAGGTATAGGCAGCCTTCAGTTTTTTGCGCATGTCTGAACCGAGATGGGCAACACGACTGCCTGCAATGGTTACAATATTATTGTTAAACCGGCGATTTCAAGGATGATTAAGTACAGTCCAGGAAGAGGGTACTTACGAAAAATAGCAGAAGTCATAGTGTTGATTTGCATCTCTAAGCCAGTCAGTTCTTCTGTCACCGGTTTAAGGGCCGCTTCAGCATCCTCTGCCCGCTTTAACAACGTTGCTTTTTCAGCCTCCCAATCTGCTCGTTCGCCTTTGAAGCCATCCTTTAATTGTTCCATGGCTGTTAAAGCGCCCTTCAGCTCTTCTTTGGCCTTTGAAGTTTCGGCTTGTTGGGACTTGATGTTTTCTTGGAGGTCGGCCATTTGGGAATCTTTTTTGGTCAAGTCAGCCTGCAAAAGACAGATAATAAGTTGGTAATACTTTCTTCAAAAGTCTCAAGCACATAACAAGTTATACACTTGGCACTTGGGGGCTAATGCGGATTGCTTTTTCTCAACTGATATTTTAAGTACCAAGCACACAACAAGTTATATACTTGGCACTTGGGGGCTAATGCATGTCGGATCAATTAAAGGTTATCAAGTTTCTCTCAACAAACCGGATCATGTTGATGATTGAAAGGAATTTTGGAAACTACATTACAGAAGATATACCGGTTCATCCTAAAAATATAAACCGGTCTATAGGGGCTATACAAGCAAATTCCAATTTTATCCTACTACAAGTCCCGGTTCACATTCACATTGATGAGCCGGCCCTTGGGGGCTGCTGGAGTTGATAATTGAAGCAGGCTATAAGGAAAAAGAAGTTATGCAAAGAAACAGATATTTACCTCACATCGCTCTTTCATCAGACCTACTAAACCGGCTTCATAATCGTGACTGGTATAAAGACGGTTTAGATATCTAGAGTGGATGTCTTGAGCATTGAGGTGGGCATAGCTTGATACATCTGTTTTCCATTTGCCTTTGTCCATGGCGGAAAATTCTTCCTTGGCACTATGCTTTGATAAAGCGATAGGGTTGCCAGGAGAAGTATGGCCAAAGCCGGTAATCACAACATCGTCTGTGGTGCCATCAACAGTCTTGTCTGGGCTTGGCGGTTTAGCTGATGTTCTTGCTAGGCTTAGTGGATCGGCAGCTGGGCTCGACGGATCAGCAGACTGGCTCATTGGATTTATTTCCGCCGGTTCAACAAAGGTATCCTGACCTTGAGGTACCGGGTCATCCAGAGTAATATCAGCATTATGATCAAGAGCCTCTGAGGTCCTCTCCAGTTCACTGGCCGGATTATCATTAGCTGGTGTAGTCAGCTTGGCTTTCTTGCTAAGTCTGGCTTTGGCACTAAAAATAATAAACACAGAGGTTAGTACAATAAACCAGTGTAAGGCATAAAAAATTAAGTATAGTATGCTTACCCAGGAATGGTCTTGAGTGGAGGCATCTGTGTGGTTGATGAATCGCTGGAGGATGAATGGGAGGTTCCCTGATAATTCGAATTAGACGGATTAAGAGGATATCAGAAGTAACCCGCCTTGGGATAAAGTGTATAAAAGAACAAGAGACCTCTTGACGGCGTTTGCGAACCGGAGAATATGGTAAACCGGAGGAGGTAACTTGTTGGCCGCTATGTTGAGTGGTGCGGCGAGCTTGATGCTGATGTTTCTTCAAAAAGAAAAGTGTGGATCCACATAAGCAAGAGGGTGTGAATGTTTTACTTTCCGGACTGCTCGATTGAGTTTTGGTACTGGCACATGATTTGAGTCGGAGGATAGAAAATTACCTCTGCTTCACCAGCGTGGCTAGCTTCCGCATCATCCTGATAATAATGATTGTCAATGAGGTGTATGAAAAAATAACCAAGGGAGTCAGGTTCTACCTCTGACTCCGGGTCATCCAGCTCTTCATCATTGAGCTCAGCGGGCATGTCATCGAGGCTCTCCTTCAGCAACTCCATGAAGCCTTGGATGAACTCCTTCTACTTATTGAGGTGCTTATTCATATGATTGTGCATGCCATCAAGGGATAACGACTCCAGCTCCGCCGGCTCGGCATGTTCGCCTCCGCGGTAGGGCGCTCCTGGGAGCCATCGCCTGCCCATGAGAGATCTTTTGAGGTCTCTGCGTGGTGGCGATCCCTCTTTTTTTTCGCAGCCTTGGTTGCCGCTCCCTTGTTACAAGTAGTTCTCGACCTAGAGCTCTGCTCACCGGCCATGGCAAGGACGGACGAAGAAGAAGCACTTATAAGGAGGAAAGGTAGAGTAATTTTCGGTTAGGTAGTTCCCCTTTTTATAACCTAAGTACTAGAACTAGTACTAATACCTGCATAGTGGGAACACGTTCAGGTTTGGTACGTACTAGTAGGTGTGAGCGGGCTTTCGAATGTGATGGGAACAAGGTAAAGATTAATTGATGGTTTTGGTTTCAAGGCCCGAAACGGCTCCCGATGAGTTTAGCGGAACATAAATTTCAAGTACTACACTGCTCAAATGCGTAAATATTATGTTACTGTCAAAAATTGTCACAAAATACGAAGGAGACCAATGGAAGTACTACTAGCAACCCACGATTTAACTACTCGCATGCGCGCAGTGGAGTAATAATGTCTTTCTTCCACCATCACGTCCACTCAATTTGCATGCGCTGTATTAATTGACCATCAATGAAGTGAACGACTTTACACGTGTCAAATTATCACATGGGGTGGATCTTGGTACAAAATTGCATCCGCCCGTGTACCCGCGTGTGCGTGCGAGGGAATGAGTGTGTCCATGGCGTGCGTGCACATCTTCGATTCGTGCATGTACCGCCAATATGGCTCAGGGAGGACGAGTACATTCTTCTGGAACCAGCAACATGTCACTGTGATAATTCCACGCAAGGAGGTCGCAACAACGCCTCCACATGTGCCACGTGGCTTCATGAACTGTAAGATAGACACTGTGCAGTGTGCCATTGGTATTCTAATTTAAGTGTTTTGCACATACTCGAAGTACTAGTAAGGTACACGTGCATTGCACGCATCAGATTTTGCAACCAAATTATGAATAAATACCACACTATAGCATGTAAGCTCTGAGTCATATATGCTTGATGTAGCCCTTTGTTCAATTCTTATAGTTCATCTCATTCAAAATCAATTAGTTTTTATAAAAAAGCTAAGAACGCGGGAATAGGAAAAACATGGGATTATAGTGGAATGTCTTGAATCCTACAGGATTGTACAAGTGTTTGATTGTGCATAGAAAAAACGCGGAATTCTTTCAAAGAGGTTTGAGTGGATGGGACGTTTCCTATGAAATCTAGTGCAAATGAATCATATGGAAAAATTCCTATGGTTTACAATCCTATGAATCAAACAACCAAGATAGGAAAAATTCCTAATGATTAGAATCCTCCAAAATTCCTTTGAGAATCCTTTGAATCAAAGAAGCCCTTAATCTATTTTATGATTCATGGAATTGTGCGTTGTAAAGCATATAGTAAAAACAAATAATGGCAATTCAACTAGAAAAAAAGTTTGGGCAGTTATGACACGGAAGATTCTAGAACAAAAGAGAACCACTGTTGTTTTGAGGTTTGTGCATCATGCTTAAGTTCAACCACGGAGTCTGCTAGATTGTACATGTGGAAAAATCCGGTGGGGGCTAGAAGATGGTGCGAGGGGCCGAGTGGAGGGAGACTATGAAGGAATGCACAAATGCGAGATCGATATTTAGAGAGAGGGGTCGAACACGTGCGCTGTTGCACGTAGTGGCGGAGCCATGAAAAATAAATGAGCTAGGGGGCCAACCATTGCTAATCCTTTACGAGGAGGGTCAATTCATGAACTTAAACCATTTTTGGCAGCAATTGTCTAATGATCACATTGATATTAGCCTCGATATATAGTGATGTTAGGGGGGAGGGCAGGGCCCTTACTGCCCCCTGTCTTCGCCATTGTGCACACATCAGAGAGATGAAGCGGAAGGCATGGATGATGAGAGGGGGGCGTTGGATATATAATTAATGTGGGTGTATTAGTTCTATATGTTAATCCTATATAGAGAGGTATAGATTGATCGATGTGGACGTGGGAAAGAGGGTGAGACCTCACTGGATATATCGATTGATTGGTTTGTGTGGAAAACTATGAAAGACCTAGCTATATACACACATACATAGAGGAACATCGATCGTTGCGCATGCACGCGTGAGAGATAAAGAATGCCTGATATGATGGAGAGGGGGATGTGTGTGGGTGTGTGCCTTCATGGGAGACTGGCCTGAAGAAAAAGTTTGCATGCGTGTGATGGATAATGCCGACTGGTAGTGTGTGTGCAAGCATGCACAAGAGAAAGTTAGTGGTACAATTATAAAGAGAAGACTACTGTGTGGTTGTAAAAGAATAGGTGAGTTCATAATCAATGTAAAGTTGAATTCAAATATTTGAATAAGAGATCCTGATGTTTGAAGCCCATGCATGCATGAATATAACAGAGATCTGCACGGTGTGGTTTGGAAACGAGCATGTTGTAATGTATACACATTGAACAAGGTCAGACTGATTCAAATTTGAGATACCGATGGCAGACATCATTTGGCCACGTCGCATCCAAGCATGGACACACTATTCTAATTGAAGATGATGGGCGGCTTTCGCATCACATATCTATATCTATACCCCTATATATAATATTATATTATATATTTTTTATATTGTGTGCGGGTAACTTTAACTTTGAAAGATGGTCGTTGGATGAGGCGAATCCGATGGTCCAAAGATGGCAAATTTGAGCACTACTGGCCATTGGATATCATCTAGATTCCACCAGATTTCGCCACATGTATAATCTAGAAGACTCCATGGTTGAACTTAAGCATAATGCACAAACATCAAAACACAAGCACTTCTTATTTGTTCTAGAATCTTCCATATCATAATTGCCCAAATGTTTTTCTACATGATTTGCCATTATTTGTTTTTACTTTATGTCTTACAACGCACAATTCCATGAATCTTAAAATAGATTAGCTTTCTTATAAAAACTAGATGATTTTGAATGAAATGAACTATAAGAATTAAACGAACATCTACATCATGCATATATGACTCAAAGCTTGCATGCTATAATGTGGTATTTATTCATAATTTGGTTGCCAAATCTCATGCGTGCAATGCACGTGTACCTTACTCTAGTCTAAATGGTGTTTGTGTGTGTGTTGTGCGTGTTGAGGTGCAAATTGTCTTTTTTTTGGGTACACGTTAAGCTTGTTCTTCCGAAATTTCAAGCCGCGCCTTGTTATGCCGAAAATTCAAGCTAGCGTCTCTATCTATCGTGCTGCGAAACTCCCGCCTCTTCAACCCGCGCCTTGTTAGCCTGAAGTATTTAAGATATATCTTTGTCTCGTTGTGCTCCGACAACTCCCTCCATCTCAACCCGCGCCTTGCTATTCCGAAATTACAACGCGCGCGAAAACTCCCACCTCTTGTGAAATCCCGACACGTGAAATGCCCGTGGTACCCCTGAACCGAAAGAACCGCCTCAAATCGGTGGGGGTACTTTCGTAACTTACCCCACATTTCAGACAAGTGCGTCTCTAAGCCATGGTTCCCCACTACTATCCCATCCGACCACCCATTCGTACACCGAGGCCGCGAAAACCCGCGACGAAACCCCACACCCTGCTCCGTCCGCCACCCAGCCGGAGCCTCTTCCCCGACGATGTCGTCCACAGCGACACCTCGACGTCCCTCATCCACCATACTGCCGGTTCAGCCACCCCGTCCTCCACCTCCAAGGAGCTGCCCCGGTGTTCCCCTCGTCTTTCGCACCACCTCCATTCCCACACCGCCTTCTTCACCTGCGCCACCAGAAGAGCATCATCATCACCGTTTCCTCGGATGAAGCTGCGGCCTAATCGGTGCCACCAAAGAGGTTGTACACTAATCACCGTATTTTCTTCTTGATTCGATCTCACGGTGCTATCGGCGCTCGGTCCCGAGCCGACATGGCACGGCTCCATCCACGGCGGCGTTGCCGGCCACTTCCTCCACGACGTCGCTCCCTTGGCGGCGACGTCCACATCAGTAGGAGCTGCTTCTGCTTTAGCTGTCGCTCGCGCTGCTGCTCTGCTCTTGCTCTCGGTCCCCTGCCTGGTCTGCTCTTGCTATTGCTCTTTCTCGTGCTGCTGCTCTCGCTCTTAATCTTGCTTGCGATGCTACTCCGATTTAGCTACACTTCAGTCGATTGAATCGACTTTTGGGTCAGTCGATTTTTAGGGGGTGGGGGGGGGGGGCTCGCCGGGGTGAAGGAAGAACCAGCCGCAGCGGGGAGGGGGGCTTGCCGGAGAGGTACCCCACTATCTATCTTAGGGTTCAAGATGGGGGCGGTGGTCGCCGGCGGTGGCGGGGCATTGGCGGGGCGGTGGCGTGGGGATCGCCAGAGATAAAGCTCGGCACAGGGGGGCCTAGAGGGATGGCCGGGGCGGCAGCGGACCGGCAGTGAGTAGTGTTTTCGGGGCGGGCAGGGCAGCGCACCGTCGGCCGTGGGCGGCGGGGGGCTTCTGTTTAGCCAGTGGTGGCTGGCAGCTCAGGGGGGTGGAGGTTGAAGATGAACCGCAGGCCCTTGATTTCGTATCCAATGGCTGCAAAATTGACTGACCAGAGATGAAAAAGTCAGTCGACCGACGTGTAGCCTCACCTTGGTAATGCGTTCAGTTTCGACATCAAAATTCAGTTTCGACAGCAAAATTCAGTTTCGACAGTTAAGTTCAGTTTCGACAGTGAAGTTCAGTTTCGACAGTTAAGTTCAGAGATGAGCGGCTGATGTATTTTACATCTAGCGCGTTTTGTTTCTGTATTTTCCGTCTTGTATTGGAGATGCTATTAGAATTCCAATCAGGTTAACGTTGTTCATTGTCTCTCTTGTCCTGCTTCAGCCTCGGCGTCGTACAACTCACCGGAGCTTCTCCAACGACAAAAGCCTCCATCACAGCGGAGCAGTACCTCGGGCTCCATCTCCAGCCGCCTAAGATCTTCCCCTCCTCCGACAGCCAAGTCAGCCGGAGCATCCTCACCGGCCAACCCAATCACGCTGAGATCGACATGGCTTCGCCAAAGAGGTTGTACACTTGTTGCATCTCTTTTTTACTCTACATGTTATATATATTGTCCACTGAGCACTCGTAGTAACGGGAAATACGATTATTTTATCCTACTATATGACAAGCAGTGAGGTACCAGGCAACTTAGCTATCCGTGATGGACTCTCTTGAACGCCATCATTATTTATCTCTGCGCGTTTGAGCTGTGCATTTGTCGATGGGCCTGGGAGTTGAGCTAGTATGGCAGTGGCCTGGGTCCAAAGTAATAGAAGTAGCACAAAAACATTTTTAGTGTAGGATTTTCCTTGCTCAAGCCTGCCTACTAGAATCGCCAGTGCTTGAAAGGAAAAGTGAATGAAAAACATAGGAATTGGAAAGTTTCCTATGGTACTACTTTTCATGAATTTGGTGCAAAGGAATGGAGCAAAGGAAAACTGTAGGATTTGTTCCTTTAGTGTCTCCTTGAAAGAAAAACCGTAGGAATTCTAATTTCCACTTCTCCTCCTTTTCATATTCCTATTCATCAAGCACAAGACTAAGAGATAGTAGCATAATAGCATTATAACCGTACATTTTCTTGTGGTTTGACTTAATCTCACCATGCTTTTTTGCATCCTGTGATCTTCCAATTGTTGTGAATCAAACACCCAGATTGGCAGAAATCTGTGTTTTTAAATTCTCTGTTTTGCACGTGCATTCCTATCCTATTCCTGTCTATTTCCTATCCCTGCATTGTTAGAATCCTCAAATTCAAACAAGCCCTTACTCAATTACTTCTGTTACAGATATGTGTCAAAGAAAACCTTGTGTGGTTTGTCCTGCTCCTGCGGCGCTGTGTTCCACCCCAGCTCAGCTGCTCCAACGACGGAAGGGTTCACCACAGCAGGGATCCGCTCTCCAGACTGTCTTTCGCCGCCTCAGATCTTCTTCCCCGCCGCCGGCAGCCACGACAACTGCATTACCATCATCAACTGAGCAGATGACCTTGAGGACTACACGGGTCCGCAAGAGAGGTCGCACTCTTCCGTGTCTGCTTACGTTATGCGTCGCTTAATATGATGACATGCTACATTATCGTCGTGTTCACCTATTAGACTCCGAGTCAGGTCCAAACTAATGCTGAAACTTGAGTTTTTAAATGGTTGTGGGGTACATATTGGGGCAGCAATCAGTACTATCTGTCTACTATCTGGTTAATCTCCGGTGTCTACTATGAGTTTCATGTTGGGTGCAAACAAACATTAAAGGAGCCATTATCTGTATTTTTTAACTAAAGCTATTATCTGCCTGCTATCATTGGTTTTGGGTCTATCCACAGTTTGCTACCATCACTCTGGATTTGTGCATGCACTCCTTACATAATCTCACTATGTTTTATTCCTATGCATGCCAGTTATTGTACACAATGGAACTGATCATGTAGAGCAAAAGAGACGAGCCTTGCGTGGCAATAAAATTTCATGCAGACGTCGTTCCATGGTGGGCGCAAAGGCAGCCCCCCTCCACCCATTTCGGATCGTAATCAAGAGGAAGATAACTGTTCTGAGGGGGATTCAGAAGGAGAAGACCACTCCTATTTACCCCATGAGGTCTTCGCTCTAACTTGGCATGCTGATGTTGGTAATATCATGCATATGGTGCCTTGCATTGCTTACTGTATACATTAAAGATGTCATCTGCTTAGTTTAGACATGCTTTGTGTCAATGCCATCTGTTTAGTTTCTTTATCGTATATGTGAATCATGCAATGCCATCTTGTCTAGCCAGGCATCATATATGTGAATTTTGCAATGCCACCCTGGTTAGCCAGTCATCTTATATGTGAATTATATCATGCCATCATTTTTTTATTATGTGTTAAATTTGTCAACAATTTTAGTACATTCAATTACTCTTCCTGTGCATCAGCCATTCGGCACGGTCATGGAAAAATCTGGAGTGGAAACAAGGTCTTCAGAGCAGACAATGCTATCTGACGAAGCGCATGTCTTGCTGGTTACCGATAGCTCCTCAGAGGAGGATTCAGAGACAGATGACCAGTCATATTCCCCCCCCCCGAGGTGCATGCCCTAACTTGGCAGGGTTATGTTGCTCATATCGTGCGTATGGTATCTTGCATTGCTATGTCATTTGCTTAGTTTAGACATGCTTTGTGTGAATGCCACCTGTTTAGTGTCTAATTACCATATATGTGAATTATGCAATGCCATCTTGTTGCAAGACATTATATATGTGAATTATGCAATGTTATCTTGTTGCAAGGCATTATGTATGTGAATTATGCAATGCCATGCTGTTTAGGCAAGCGTCATATATGTGAATTATATCATGCCGTCCTTTTTTTGTATTTCTCATTGCTTTTGTCGACAATGTTTGTATATTCAACTGCTCTTCCTGTGCATCAGCCATTTGAATTGGTGATGGAGAAATCTGGAGTGAAAACAAGGTCTTCAGAGCAGACAATGCTACCTGCTGAAGCAGATATCTTGCTGGTTACAGATAGCTCTTCAGAGGAGGATTCAGAGGCAGATGACCAGTCCTATTATCCCCCTGAGGTGTATGCTCAAACTTGGCAGGGTTATATTACTCATATAATGCATATGTTGTATTGCAATGCTTAGTTTTTACATCATATACACAATATTGAATGCCATCTCCTTAGTTGACACATCATATATGCGATTGCCCTCTGCTCACTTCCTTAGTATATAAATCATATATTTGAATTATGTCATGCCATGATGTTTACATAGACAGCATGTATCTGAATTATGGCATGCCAACCCATTTTCTAAAGACATAATATAGTTATATCATCTCATCCTGTTTACATAGTCATCATATTTTAAATTATGTCATTCTATCCGTGAATTATATCATGCCATCATGTTTCCATCGACGGCATGTTTGTGATTTATGGCATGCCAACCACTTTAATAGACACATCGTATAGTTATATCATGTCATCCTGTTTACATAGTCATCATATTTTGAAGTATGTCATTCTATCCTGTTTAGTTAGCCATCATACATGTGAAATTGTGTCATGCTATCCTGTTTAATTAGCCATCATATATGTGAAATTATGTCCTGCTATTCTGTTTGCTTAGACAACATAAATGTGAATTATTTCATGCCCTGTTTTCTTCCCTACTATCCATTGCACCTGTCTATCTTACAATGTCTGTACATTCAATTACTTTTCTTGTTTATCAGCCATTTCAATTGGAGGGAGTGATGGCAGTATCTGTGGGAGTAAAAACACGGTCTTCAGAAAAGATCGTGCTACCTGTCGATGCAGATAGAACCACGGTTGTACTTGCCCAAGAACCAGCCCCACCACACATAACCCACACTCATGCAGATTGTACCCCTACCCAGTTGGACAGAGAACCAGCTACACCCCTTCTAACCCCAACCCCAGCAGATAGACACCCAGTTCCCGTTGACACAGCACCGTCTCCACCACAGAGCACCCAAACACGAGCAGTTAGTAAGGCAACTGCAGTGCCCAAATCACGAGGACCACCACTCCGAACCCGAAGTCAACGCTTAAAGCAGAAGAAGAATTGTTCTCAGGTCAGGTTCCGTAGCTATGGTTCATACTACTTTGCTCTTGCATCACTGTATTTACTGATACCAACTAATTTCAAATTTGAAGGATGCAATTGAAACTCCAATGGCGCAACAGGTATGTTTTAAACCTGTTTCTTCAACGTGTTTGGCTGTTTGCTGTTGTAACTTGCTCTATGTTGATTTCAGTTTCAATTGAATAAACAGTTATGTTCTCATGCCATGCACATTACAAGTGTTGTTATTGCTGTGTAGTTTCCCACACTTATATTCTGTCTATGCTGCTTTGTCTTAAATAGATATGATTCGAACTGTATCTATCTTGATTTGGCAACATAAACTAGAATGATATAGACCATACAGTGACCATACTACATAGATATATGTTTGTTTCATGCTGTTATCCTGTCCACCTTACTACTGAACTGGTTTACCAAAATGAGTTTCATATACTACATTGTAAACCTGAGATGTGTTTGTTTGTTTCTCTTTTAGAACGCGGATAAAATATTGGAGAAGAGTACCCTGTTATGCAATGGTAAAGGAAGTAATGCAGATAAGGTTCAAGATAGTGAGACATCCCTGTTGGTCTCCAAGAAAGCTGATAAAAACTATATTGAAGACACTGAGACAACCCCAAAGTCATGTCTTGATGTAGTGTTCGAGTTACTGGCTACCACTGCTGGCACCAGCTCTTCGAACTCGTTGCTTGAATCAGTTAGGATTCTTGAGTCTCAACTTCAAGTTGAAAGACATCGATCAGATGTTATGCGACAGGAAGCCGAAGGACTGAGGAAGTCCCTGTAGAATTCAGATGCATATTTTCTGGTGAAACAGCAAGCGCTGGAGGACTTAAGCACGAAACAAGAGAAAGTTAATAAGCTTGCTAAGCATCTTGCCAGCATTATGGGTACCCAGGATATTGTTTCTTGAGCTCTTCTGAAGTGGTTTCAGTTTTGGACTTGTTTTGCTACGGTGTTTATATGCTACTATGTTCCCTATATTTGCACTGGTGGCGAACTTTGATGCCCAGTGGATGTAATATGTGTAATAACCGTGATAGCCTAGTGTAAGTTGCTTGCTTATTTATTTCCTTGTTGTCTTGTTTATTTGTTTGCTTGTAGTCAATGCAGTTCTTTTTCTGCGGTTTGCTAGTGGCTGCAATAACCTATTTTTTAAAACTAGGCCACAATAACCATGGGCTAATATTTACTGTAGTGACATTGGGCCTCCTACGGGCCGTAGAAACAGTGGGCCTTCTACGGGTCGTATAAACAGTGGGCCTTCTACGGGCCGTAGAAACAGTCGGCCTTCTACGGGCCATAGAAACAATGGGCCTTCTATGGGTCGTATCATCAATGGGCCTTATATGGGCAGTATGATCGATTGGCCAAACATGGGCCAATAACAGGCCGCAATATGGCCATAAACGGGCTAGAGTTGGAATCGTCCGTTCATGGGCCAACCATAACGGGCCATCGTTAATAGGCAATATTTGATGACGCTATGAAAACGGCCCAACGTATTAACAGACCACAAACGGGCCGACTGTAACCACGGGCTGAATTTGGCCAACAAGCAGAAATGACAGTAACGGGCCGTAAGTAAATGAATGCTGGAAATGATCCCAAGAATAAATGGGCCCTAAGAAGGCCGAAAGATAACATGGGCTGGAAACGGCCCAACGGAATAACGGGCCGTTAATGGGTATAAAGTGATACACTGTTCTTTACGGGCCAGTTTCACCACGAGCCGTTAATGGGTGTAAAGTGATGCACTGTTCATTACGGGCCAGTTTCACCATGGGCCGTTAATTGGCCAGGAGTTACATAGGGCCTCATATTGGCCGAAAGACGCCATGGGCCATACATGGGCCAGAAGTGAATACAGGCTGGAATTATATTGGATGGCCCAGATGATGCTACTGGGCCTAATTCAAATAGGGCGAAACGGGCCTTGGGTTATCGGGCTGTAAATGGGCTATATGCGAATAGGCCGTTAACAGGCTTTCCATGGGCCGGCCCGCCACCTTTTGACCAAGTCAAACGGGCCTGCCTTTTCACAGGAATGGCCCTCTGTTGGGCTGTGCCACATGTCGACGTATCATAGGAGCCTTCTGTCCAATGAGTGGATGACATCTGTCCCAGCAATGAGCCGGCACGTGTTTCCTCCAGCCAATGATGATTTTACACGTGGAAAATCCCCATTAGTCGGGGCTGTTAACGGGTTATCGGATCCAAAACCCGACCCGGTAGCTTAACGGCGTTCCGTTACGGTGGATGCCACGTGTCGGTCACCCTTGACGAAAGCACTTATGTGACGCGCGATTTATCATCATGGAAGTGGACACTTCCATGATGATAATTTTGGTAATGTCATGGAACACTTCTACGACAGCACAGGTATGACTATCTTGATTCTGTCATAAAATCGCCATGCATGTACATGCATGACAGAAAACATGACCTACTGTGACAAACACATATCATCACGGAAGTGTATTTTTTTGTAGTGAATGGATGGTGGAGTTTAATTGTTAAGCAATTCAATGAGGGAATCTTAGCTACAAATTCAATGACTTACTCACCTAGACGGAGGGAGTAGAAAGTACTAGTACTACTACAATAGTGGGCTCAAATAGCAATTTTGTCTCATGCAAGAGCCTGGCTACTATATGCGTGCTCCAAGGCACCGCACCACGCGAGCGTTCGCAACTGCCACGTTTGGGTTGCGCTTGTTTCTTCGCCTCTTCGAGAAGACGAACAATGATGTTACTCCTACTTCTATAGTATCGAATCCACTGCTGCATGTCCGTCCACCTCTTGCGGGAGGGATAGCGTGTAGCGAAAGCTTCTACTAGTCCTGCCAGATACCACGCTCATGCGCGAGGGAGGGACGCAACTTCATTGACTTACTACTCCTGCCTTTTCGTCTATGATAGGTGGGCCCAACAGGTGGTTGGCCCACCTGTCATGCAGCCAAAGGCAGGTGCAGTTAAGGCACCGGAGCTTAGTCCACGTGGGAGAGGGCGTTGTAGTAATCAAACTTCTTGGTCTTGTACGAGTTGACGCGACACATCAAAGCACTTCACTCGATATAAGACTTTTTACACATTTCAAATGGACTACAACATATGGATGTATGTAGACATATTCTGCTTCGTATGTAGTCACTTGTTGCAATCTCTAAAAAGACTTATATTTGGAAACGGAGGGAGTACAATGCATGCATGCATCCTGTGACTTTCCTACTTGCATGTGTTGATTTGATGCACCTTGCCAAATTTTGACTATAAATTTAACTAACCAAATTTTCATGCATGTCACAAAAAATTACGGGGCTGTTTGGATTGTGACTAAGTTTGTCTTATGTTGCCACATTAATTTTCCCACACTTGCCACACTTGCCTAACTTGAGTTTCTCAAATTGTTAGACACACTTTGGCTTGCCTAAGGGAATCTTGTCTTAGATATGGCTAATAAAAAAGACTGATATTTAGGAACGGAGGGAGTTCAAAATATAAATAATAATGCATGTTGGGGCAACCCATGTTTCCGCTAATTTTAGCTGTGGGCTTGTTCACAATTTTTACGAGGGGGTGGTTGTTCATTTAATGGAGGGACTTGTAGTACCAGACTTGAACGATACAAAGTGCGACCTGGCACACCGTAACACCACTTGGAACAAGCGGGTAGCTATCTCAAAAAACAATCAACAACTAAAAAAACCGTGACCTGGCATGTAGTACACAATTTTAAATGATTGTTTTGATGGAGTGAAAAAGCAAAACTACCCCACTATGTATATATAGGCCGGAACCTCCGCGCTTGCTTGCTAGGGTTGCTCTATTCACACACTCTCATCCTCTCTAGATCTAAACAAGATAGGAGTTGTAACACAGTCTTTCTCCCTTCAAAAAACACTATCTTTCTATCCTCACCGTTGGTTACAGATCCGGACGTATCCCCCTCCGTCGCTGAAGGGGAGGAGGGGCAGCGTTTAGGCCATCATCGACAGTGAGGGAGGAGACCCACTGCCGGCCGCACCATTATCTCTGGACGAGCGCCGGCGCGGGAGGTCCTCTGATCCCTTCGTTGTTGCCTGTGGGCGGATCCGGCCTCCCGACGCCCACCTATCCACATCCCGACGACCTTCAGGTATATCTTCGTTCGAAACCGCCTTAGCTCTACTTCCCAAGCTCGCTACGTCACCATGTGCATCATTTTCTATCTCTCAGCCCCACTCGATCGGATGGTCCAATGTCACCTTTTTTTTTCTATTGTTAGAGGTAAAGCTACTTCATGGAGTGGAATCTTGTACTCCCTCCGTCCAGAAATACTTGTCATTGAAATGGATGTATCTAGATGTATTTTAGTTCTAGACACATCCATTTTAATGACAAGTAATTCCGGACGGAGGGAGTACTTGGTTCAAACAAGAAATAAAGTGGGGGTGGGGGAATTTAGTATCTCCATTGGACTTGGTACAAACAGGAAGGAAAGAGGGTGAAAGTAGTACAGACTGGTCATCCAACCGGTCTCTTGGTCGAAAAGGGAAATATAGGGGTAACGCTATGCACAGTGGTATGACCAGGACTAGATTTTCTATCCACACATTAGAGTAGGTGGCTAGAGTGTACAAAAATGGTACCAACCTAGATATGTTTCTTGGATGTTTGTTTCTCGGGGCAACAAACTATGAATCACCACTTTATGCCCCTATTTACGTACATGGCGTTGGACTATTGGTGCACCTACTATCCCATGCCCTTATACCAAATATTTAGCTGTTCTTAATCTAATGTCCCTGGTAAAAATGAAGCCATGCCACTATTATAAGACATGACAAGTTTAGCCAAATGTTTTTGCCTGTAATTGTTTGAGACTTTGACTGTTTCCTATGTACCTTTTTGTGCAAACAGGGATATCCAATTCACCTGGTTGCTGTTGTGACCTTTTGGTGCATTGCACAAAACTCTTCTTAAAAGAAGTGACTTTTGTGATGTTTAATTGGAATGTCAGAATGGAACAGTTGGTTCATTTCGATGGAACTGCACAAAGGGAGATCTGTGTTCCAATCCTCATCATCCATATTGGCGCCATAACCTTCCTTTAGGTAAGAATGATATTTAATGCATGTGTTCATCTCTATTTTCCGACTGCCTTGAGAAAATAATGCTATTTTTTACTAGTACACTTGTACTCCCTCACTGACAAAACCAATTCTTAAATAGAAGGTCAATCATGTACTTGGTTTCACCAACTGGTGAGGAGAAACAGAAACAGAGCATGAAGAGGAAGAAGAAGAATAAACAATGCCAAGGCGATCTTGCTGAAGCCAGAGGCCTCAGTCGAGGACATTCAAGGGCTCTGGCAATGACTACCTTACATGTGAGATGATCCTCCAGGGAGCCCTTCCACTTCTATTGTCTCACTTAATTAATTAGGAGTACTTAAGTACCACTAATTTATTGCTGCCTAATTTTCCTGTCGGAGTTAAACAAATCTTTAATAGGACCCTATGCCGAATCATGTACATGTGTATGTTTGTCTATGGAGGTGAATCATGTGGTGGAGCAGGGAGGGAATATTATTAGTGCCATGATATAATAGTGCTATTGTTTTGCATGTCAATTTATTGTCATTGGTTCAATGAGGCAATGTTTTGCATATTGTCCATCATGAATTTGATGCTACTGTTAGAGTAATATGCTAACGTCTTCCTATCCTTTCTCACTAAGCTAATGAAGGTTTCAGCTTGTTCCTACTTGTGCAAACAGGGATCATGTTGTGCCAATCATACATTTTAGTGGAACTACACAAGACAATACAATGAACTATATCCCATCCAGTGCTTGAACTCTGCTGGAAGTTCTTGATAATCTTTCGATATAATCTCAGCACTGGTAAACAAGAGTGATTTCAACCATACATTTGAAGTGCACAAAAATATATACTATTGAGTGATTCTAGTGAGTGCTTTATCATCTCTTATGGGACTACACAAATAAGCTTTTTTTCTCAGGTTGGTATGGGCCTAAGGCCTTCATCCATATTATTTTGTTGTCATCTCTATTTGTATCGTGCTACTGTCATGAGAAACTCCTTTATCTTTGCACGTTAAAGTTTTGCAACCTATGATAAATGGCAATGCTTTGAGTGTTGAGCTAATTGGCACTGATTAAATAAACTAATATGTCTCTTTAAATAAGACTACTATGTTGCTAACTTTACCCATTAAGATAATGAGGGTGCTTCTATTTGTTAGTGTATGTTTCATCAACTAGTCCCTCTATTACAGTAAGCTCACTCTCTCAATATATGTGCCAACAGGGATGCTCGATTTTGGTGGAACTGCACAAAAACTGTGGGTGCTTCATTGCCTCGACAACTTCCGTCCTTTCCTGTCAGTCACTAATCTCGGCATGGTTTCTTCCTTCGCTGTCAGTCGCTTCGCTTATCTCGGCTTCCAGTCAAAGGAAATAGTAATTGATATGCTACCTCACACAGGTTGGTACTGGTCTTTATCCTGATTATTGTGCTTGTCATGTATTGGTAATTTGGTATTGTGCTACTGTTTGCCGATTTTATAAAGGAGTAACATGGAGCCTGAACTCGCAGGCAAATCATTGCATTGGGTGATTTTAGTAGAACTGCACAATATGATCAGATGGACAGATACTTATGCTGCTGCTATGTACTCCAAAGTTCACCCAGACAAGCATCGATGTTGACAAGAAGTGCCTATATTCATTCGAGTATCAACCGGTGACAACCAGTTGTCAAACTCCCAAGTATTAGGAGAGTGAATGCCAAAAATATTGCCTGGCGCATAGCCTAGAAGAACACAGTCAAGTCTTTGGTCCCAACTTGTGCCTTTTGGTTATCGGCAGATATGGTAGCGAAATATATGGCATGGAGTCTAAAGATTCCAGAAAAGTTGGTTGACGCGTATATTCATCTGGCACTTAGTCAGTCTGCACTCAAGGGATGCTCCATTTCAGTTGAACTGCACAAAAAATTTGGGTGGTTCATTTTCTCAACCGCCTCCTTTCTAGTCTGCAATGTAGAATTTTGGCGAGCTACAGGACCAAGATGAGCTAGTAAACTAGTTGAATGAAAGTAGTGGCCAAGTTACTCAAACTTCTCTCAGCACGAGGCCACTATTTGAGGATAAACCTACAAGAAAAGTTCGGACTGTCCATGCTGCCTCTTATGTACTCGAAAGTTTACTCGTACAAGAATTAATTTTAGCAAGAAGTACCTCCGACTGAACACCATTTACAAGTCTGTACCCTAGGTAATTAGAGTTCATCCATGGATCATATTTGCTGCGATATCAATCATTTGGATGCATAAACATACTGAACATGTGTATATCAGAATCTTTTTGTGAATTATATATGAATATTGTCATGTGATCTATCAATCATTTGGATGCATAGATATGCTGAGCTTGTGTATATATGAATCTTTTGAGTTGTTGATAGTGAATGTTGGATATGAATATGAACGTGTCCTGTGAACCTGAGTTTGATACAAATGTTTACCTTTTCTGTTGTATTTGTGTGTGGACTTGTTAGTATGTCTACTGTGGGGTATGTGACGTGTGGGTGTCAACGGCACACCTTCTTCCCGAGAAAAATTGCACCTGCTTTGTTAGGGTAGCAATGGTGCATTAGCTCTTTTTAATCTTTTTATTACTCTGTCTTCCCCTCTCCCCCACTCAACCCCTGCCGTAATGTTTTCAGCCTCAAAACAAACATATCACTGCATTGTTTTTGGGGCTTGATGAAAAATCGAGTGCTGGTTTCTGTAGGTTGGCCCGCCCAGCAAATGGGCTGCTGGTCCACCACAACAGACCGGGAGGCTAAAAATACAAGTTGTATGGTGCAGAGGCAAGTAAAAAAACGCATCGAGAGCCATCCACTAAAGAAGAAGAAATCGCTCCTGATGTGCTCCTTCAGTCGTGCCGCCGGCCCCCTCTTTAATCCAGTTCGCTCGGGGATCTGGTGTCATTTTTTTCCAGAGGGCGAACAAGTATCAGCTAGTCCTAGGTTTTGTATTTTAACATGCGTAGCCCACGACATACGGAGATAGTGGTTTCAACTTATGTTTTGAGGTCCATACAGGCCTATGGGCTTTTTCTTAAAGATTGGCAGCCCAATGTAATTTTTTAATAAAACGCAGGTCTCTGTTCTATTTATCTATATATAAGAATAATAATGTTGTGTCCAATTTATGTTTTCCCTTCTAACCACATTATATATATTTATATTATTACTATTATCGTATATTTTATAGAGACTTATATATACATTATAAAAACATCCCATGTGTTATTAACTTATAAAAGTAAATGTTTAACAGAAGTTGGCAAGGAAAATCCTGGTTGTTTTTGACTCACAGGCAAGGAAAATCCTGGTGATTGCGTACAAAAGCTTGCGAAGATTTTAAGGACCAATTTAATAATAACGCGCTCATTTTTATTTTGAGAAGTAACTCGCTAATTTTTTAATTATATATATATATATAATGTGCCTCTCCGGTTTATTTTTTGATATTAATTGCTCCTTCTAACATAACATTATATATATAACGAGCCTAGATAATTTGTGTATTTTAAGGAAGTGCAAATGGGTTGGCATTTCTTAGAAAATGTAAATGGGCCTGATTGACGCGAAATTATTTGTTCATCCAGCCCAGCAAATGGACTGTACATTCTAGAAAACATGGGTTAAATATATGCCACATTTTTGCAGGCTGACATGTGGGCCAATAGGTCGAAGCCTACGCAGGGCGTTGTCAACTTGGTCAACAAATGATTATGACATCCACAGCCATTGGATTTATATCCAACGGCCGGCATGCATCTTCAATCTCTCGTCTTCTTCCTCCAACATTGTCGGGACCGCCTGGTCCGGCCTCCGGCAGCTAGCGGCTCTGCTTAGCACGCATCACTATGAAGCGCTACCCCACTGACGGCCAGGCTATCCCTCCACACCTCCACACCTCCTGTTATTCTCCACCGACTGCAGCCCCACACCGCACCAGAACCACTTATAACCCTTCTTCTCCTCTCAATTTGCAACTCCACTACCGCATCTTCCCATATCCGAGTCGTTCCCGTCCGGAGCCTCGCCATCGTCCATTGCGTCGCTGCGCTCGGTGCGGCGTGGTCAACAAACGAGAGTCATCGGAAGAGGACTATACATGGAGAGCCTGACGGCTGGGACCCACGAGGTCCATGGTCGCACGCAAGGAAAGTTCCTCCTTATTAACCTAAAAAAATGTTTCCTCCACCTAACAGCTAGGACCCACCGGTTGTATCTTCGCACGGAAGGAAGTGCCTCCTTGTTTTGCGGAAAAATTATTCATCTTGTTGACAGCTGGGACCCGTCAGATTTGGTGGCTGACTTGTGGGCCTACTAAGCGGACGTGTACGCAGGGCTTTGTCAACTTAATCAATAAATGATTCTAGCAGCTGGACCGTTGGATATTAATCCAACAGCCGTGCTCCTTCTTCAACCTCTGTTCTTGCTCCTGTCTGCTATGCTGCCGCGCACCCGAACCAGTCAAGTTTCCCACTCCTCTCCATCTGCGACTCTTGTGCCCCATCTTTCCCATCTCTGGGTCATTCCAGTCTGGGGCCTCGCCTCGTCCACCGGCCTTGGTGCGCTCAACACGGTGTGGTTAACGTGGTCAACAACCGAGAGTCATCGGAAGATGATTGTTCATGAGAGGCTGACAGTGGGGACGCACCACGCCCATGGACGCATGCATGCAACGGAATGCGGCATGGTCAACTTGGTCAAGGAATGACTTCCGTTGGAAGTGTACTGTACGTGGAGAGGCTAACAACTGGGTCCACGGCCGTAGCAACGAAGTGCTCCTTATTACGCGGAAAATAATGATTCCTCCACCTGACAGCAGGGACCCACTGGACGGGCCACCGTATTTTGCGGGGGAAAACGTTTCCCCCCTGACTGGTGGGACCCACCTGACAGGCCACCGTATTTCGCGAAAAAACATTCCTCCCGCTGTCAGCTTGGACCCACTGTAAGTGCCTCCTTATTAAGCAGAAAAAAATGAATACTCCCCCTGCTAGCTGGGACTCACCTTGGTGGGAGGCTGACTTGTGGGCCTACTAAGTTGACGGGGACGGAGGGTTTTGTCAACTTAGTCAATATGAACGATTCTAGCTCCAGTGACCATACGATGTCCATCCAACGGCCGTAGTGCTTCTTCAACCTCAGGTCTTCTCGCTCCAGCCGCCCAAAGCAGCGCTGGTCGTGCCGCGTGCTCCTGCCTCCCGTGGCCGGCTGTGATGCCGTAGAGGCCTCACCGCCCCCTACTACTCCTGCCGCTGGCCAGGCCATCCCTCTACTCACCCACACCCCCTGTTATTCTATGGCGACGACAGCCTCACAACGCAGCCGAACGAGTGAATCCTCATACTCCTCTACGCGTGGGCATCCACTACCGCGTCTTCCCCGGTTCCGCGTCATCCCCTTCCTAGGCCTCGCCCTCGTCCACCGCCCTGGTGCTCTCGGCGCGGCGTGCTCAGTGTGGTCAAGGAACGACTTCCATCAGAAGAGTACTGTATGTGGAGAGGCTGATAGCTGGGTCCATGGCGTCGCAAGGAAGTGCCTCCTTATTACGCGCAAAATAATTATTCCTCCACCTGACAGCAGGGACCCACCAGACGGGCCACCTTATTTCGTGAAAAAAACCTTTCCCCCTGACTGCTGGGATCCACCAGCTACATCTTCACATGCAAGGAAGTGCGTCCGGGAAAAATGATTCGCCCCCTAACTGCTGGGACCCACCAGCTACATGTTCGCATGCAAGAAAGTGCGTCCGGGCAAAAAATAAAAAAACAATTCGCCCCCCTGACTGCTGGGACCCACCATCTACATCTTCGCACGCAAGGAAGTGCCTGATAGTCGGGACCCACCTGGTCGAAGCGTACGTAGCGTTGTCATTCTGGTCGCGAACGTGTATGTACATACTGGTGGATGTAGAGGCGCGCACGTGTCATAGTAGAGGCACGCACGTAGCATGTACACGTACGTACAGCGGCCAGTGTGCAAGAAAGAAAATACGGCCACGTACGTACATACGGGCAGGGACTCGAATGCCTACTCGCGCATACGAACGGCCAGGGCTCGTGTACATGGCTGGGTTGGAACGGAGAAACTGCGTCGTCGTCGTGTTCATGGGGAGGCAACAGAATGCGTCGTGTCCATCGGGAGGCAACGGAATGCATCATGTTCATCGGGAGGTAACGGAACGCGTGGGATCCAACCGGCTTGGACAGTACAGTCGATGGAAACAAGGCCTGGCGCACCGTAGAACGGAGGAAACGGCCTTGTGTTCGACCGGCCACATTCGAGACGGGATCCTGTTCATCGGGAGGGGTCTGGCGTACCGCAAAATGGAGGAAACGGACTTCTGCTTGACCTCCTATGGTCGAAACGAGGTCCTGTTGATCGGGAGGGGTGTGGCGTACCGCAAAATGGAGGAAACACACTTGTGTTGGAGCGCTATGGTCAAAACAGGGGTCTTGTTCATCAGGAGGGGAGTGGCGTACTGCAAAACGGGACTCCACAGGATACTGTTCATCTCCACCGTTGACCTCCTCCGGCCTCCACGGGCTAGTGTTCATCCACCGTCGACCTCCTCCAGCCTCCACCTGCGACTGTTCATCCACGGGCTCCTGTTCATCCAGCCTCCACCGCGCGCTAGTCCACCGGTTACTGTTCAACCACCCCTCTCCACGGGCTCCTGTTCAACCACCCCTTCACAGGCTACTGTTTATCCACCCCTCCACCGTCTACTCCAGCCCTCCACGGGGTCCTCCTGTTCATCCAGCCCTCCACGGGGTCCTGTTCATCCAGCCCCAACCG